>NC_064816.1:26958804-27258804 GCF_023721935.1 Panthera uncia
GTATATATATACGTATATATATACGTATATATATACGTATATATATATATATATACATATATATATTTTTTCAAATTAGTGTTTTCGTTTTCTTGGGTAAATACTCAGTAGTGGAATTACTGGATCAAATGGTAATTCTATTTTTACCTTTTTGAGGAAACTTCATACTGTTTTCCACAGTGGCTGCACCAGGGTTCATTCTCAACAGCGCACTTACATTTTTAATTGATGAGCATAAGTCACTTGTAAACAACACATAATCATCACTCTAAAATGAATATATAAAATATGAGACTACTTTTCCAATTTAGTAACTGAGTATAAGTGAACTTTTTTGGTGATCGAACACCTTGAATTACCTCTATATGATGCATCATTATAAAAACACATCCTCCTTATACAGTATGCTAAAAGGGAATGGTATATAATAATGAGCAGAAAGGAGCCAAGGCAATTACCCTGAAAGGTGCTGTGTTTCCTAAATAAGTCTCTGGCTTCTGTTCCTTTAATTAACAGTACTTAATATTTATTGAGTGCCTACAATGTGCCAGGCAATCTGTTCACGTACTTTATAGGTATTTTATGGTTTAACCTCAGAATAACTATAATGTGATACTAGTAATTATAATAATGATGATAGTAATAGCAGCTCAGATTTACTGAGTGCCTACTATGTGCTAAGTGCTGGTACTAGGGATCAATCAGTATGGGCAATAACACTTTTCAGTGGGAAGTCCTTATCACAATGGAAGTCCATTGTGTAGTACAAAGGAAAGCCATCAAGGTTAGCTTTCAGAAATACAGGATTTATATTAGTATATTTGGAGCAAGTGCACAAGTAAGCCTGACCTTGTGTGGAGAGAGAACACAAGGAAAAAAGCTGGCAGATTCATAGAACTAATAATAATTTGGCCCACAGAAGTGAGAGGAATTGAAACTATAGTAGGACTCTGACCATGTAGATACAAAGACCTTGGTCAACTTCTGGTTGTCCTGGAAACAGGATTTCAGTCATTATACAGAGATAAAATCACAAGGTAAAAAGGAAAACTAATTAGATTTGCAGCCACACACAGAGCCTAACTCCATCCTGGGAGATGTTCTAGGAGGAGCTTCAGATGTATTTTTGCCACAAAGAATTAAATCCTGAAGGGGAAGGATTTGGTTTACTTATGAAAGGATCAATGTGAAATGGCATGCTCAAGAGTAATGCTATTCTGACTGTTGCTTCTCCTGGCAACTCTGAACAAGACAGTGTAGGGATTGAATTATGTAGGTGTATATAGCCCGATTCCCCTCACCAGTTTCACCTCTATGTAGGAAATAGCGTGAAGAAGGAACAAAACAGTACATCCTCTTGGTGTCCTATGTGATTAACCATGGGATTGAAGAGATCTCTGCTCACTCTCTCAACCTCCCCTCCAATTGCCCAGGAGGTCTGGATTTATGCAGAGTGAAGTGACCAAGAACCAACGAGTTCATGTAATATCACAACTTTATGGATAATATTCTGCTTTTACCAGATTCATTTCCTAGATTCCACATCTGCCAAGAGGAATTATATTCAGAGGGTAAGTAACCCATCCACAGTCTATTTGACACAAGAGCTTTGTGACTTCATTCAGACTCCCTTCTGTTTGCTTGTGATTTCACTCTTCTCCAAAACATTTTGGTTGGGAATTTTTAAAATGATTTCTAAGCTTGTGTATATGCCTTTGTTCATATCTAAATGACTTTCCTCAAGCACACACACACACACACACACACACACACAGTATAAATAAGAAAGGAAGATAATTTCTGCTAAAAATACTGTCCACGAATTGACAACCTGGGTTATAGCTTAATATGGTTTGGTTTGGTGCAGTTCTATAGAGCTAGCTTTGTAAATGAAAGGTGTGATCCTTGAAATCACTGTGATAAAAGTGATTTGAAATCATACTACTGACAGTCATAATAGAAACAAATGCCTACTTACCACTCATAGCTCAGCTCTGGTGAGAACAAATCAATAGAGTAAAATGCTTTCGACTTCTTAGAGAAAGGTTCCACCTGACAGATACCAGGAGATCAAATATTCACACTGCTTAGGACCAAGAAGAGTATGGATTAGGGCATATTTGAGAAGACAGCAAGAGGATAGAATCCCACCCTATGGGGCCTTTGGTTGCCTGTCCTTTATCTTTTCATTTGTTCTTCTTCTTGTCTCTGTCCTGCGAGTTAAAACCACAGCAATAAAAGATGCATTTCCTGCATCAAGGAGTTCTCAGTCCAGTGGTGCAATTAATATATGATTTTGAACTATGTTCTCCTAGAGGTGTGCACAGGGTATGCTATGGAAACACAATGAAGGGGTATCTATTTTTTCCTAAGGGGGTTTTGAGGAAGTTGCCTGAAGTAGCACTCAGAAACAGATTACAGGGGATGGGAGAGGAGAAGAGAAAAAGCAACAAGGACCTCCAAGACTTTGGGCATGTCAATTTTTATATGATATAGCATTTTGTCACTCCATCATAGATAAAAACTTTCCAGGGGATGTCCATCCTATATAGCCTTCTAGAAACCAGAGGATATTATTACCCAAATTTACCTGGCTACTTTTAAGAAGGCCCAAGCTCTAATTTCTCAAGGATGATATTCTTCTTGCCCACGATTGTTACTGGAGCCAGAGATACCGAGTCTTTCTACCTAATTTCCTGACCAATGAAGAATTCTCCTTTATGATGTTCCTAATAGAGTTTCAGTCCATTTCCATAGTAAACATTGCTTGTTAAATTTTGGTTCCTCAGCCCCTTTTCCCTTTCTGTTACTTCATTCTGCTTCCTTTTTGGAAAATTCCCCCCTATTGTAGGCAGTCTTTGCAGTATAGTAAATTGAATGCCCTACCTTTTCACTATAGGATTTGAAGACATCCCTGGAGACCTCTGGTAGATGTTCTGTCCTCCCTACTCTACATGGACAAAGGATGAACATGTAACTTAAGCTTGGCCAACCAGCCCTTCTCCCCTTTTCCAGAACTTTAAATAGTAAGGATGGTGACACAACACACAATCATTCATCTGTTATTACAATGACACCTCAATGGCCAAGTAGATTCTATCTTGATTCCTGTTTCAAGCCTGGTCCTACGGCATGCATCTTTTTCTGTTAATTCTCTGATAACCTTCTAATAAACTCCATTTTAGCTTATGTTAGCCCAAGTTGGTCTCTGTTACTTGTTGTCAAAGTACTTTAATTCTGCTTGAATCCTCCCACTCATGGGAGTATCACTACTTTGTGAGGCTGATTATCCCACTGGTATACCTCTGAATTTGCTACAGTTATTAATTTAAGCTACAATCAGCTTCCCTATTACTAGGGTCTGTCATTGGGAACCAGAAAAACTAAATTTTTGTCTTTCTATATAATAACCACTTTAGTGTCTGAGGACAGCAAATAATCACAATAACCACACCACAAATGTCAACTCACTCCTTTCTCAAGTTAGAAACCACCATTTTCTTTTCTAACATGATGTAAGTTCCCACACAACAGAAAGAGAAGAGTTGGATTGTTGATGGGTATCTTAATCTTATTTTCGTGGGGCCCCAGGGAAGTAAGAAGACACTTCCTCAACATGTCTCTTTGAAAGAGAGCACTTCTATGTTTATTGTCCGCTGGGTTAGTGCATGGTAGAATTCATTGATAGGATGCAGAAAGCCTTCTTATCAAATAACTATGAGGTTTCTCTGTATTCCTCTCCAGTCTGCCCCCAATTAACAGTATATTATCTTCTCTACTGAAGTTGGGATAATTGGTGGTTATTTTCAGAGCAACTCATCACAATGATAGAGATTGATTATTTTTAATTGAGGTAGTAGAGGTGTTGAACATTCATTGGGCTCTGAGTAAATGTTGCTAGGATTGCAATTTCCCAAACCACCTGTCTGATAAACATCATGTCATCAACATTTGCAAACAATCCGAAGTCATCCCTCGTCCGTTCAAGTATTCCCCCTTCTCTTCTCACATCCAGTCTAACTACAAGTTTATGATTCTCTATTCATTTCACTACTTCAGAAAAAACATTTGCCTACAAAAAATGTATCTATTCTTGAGCAGTAGCAGGTCAGACACTGGAGTTTTCATGACAATCAGAGGAGAAACAGAAGGAATGGACAGTCCAGAGAGAAAAGGAGCTCCACTTAGTACCACGCTTCCTTGTGGCAGAACTTTCAGAAGAGCATAGGGTAATGTCCATCTTCTCTCTTGCTGGTTCATGCAGCGGATGACTTTCTCTCCCCTCCCCAACCCTCCCCTACCATGCCCTCCCTTGCCCTCCCTCCCCCTCCTCTCCTTTCATCTTTAGTTCAGCGGACACCAGCACCACCTGAGGATAATGTGCTAGCCTGAGGAGGCCTGAGGCAAGTAGCCTGACCAGCACCAACCAGCACTCAAGATACTGTCTCCTACTCTGGCTCCGTTTCTTCCAGTGCCATGGGTGTTCCCAGTTGGCTATGCCTCCCACTGCTCAGGAGAGATTTGATACTCAACGAGGGCTGAGGAGAAATAAACTGTTTTGGATCCAGGCACTGCAGCTGTTTTAATACAGGCAAAACTATTCACCAGATGTTCACTCCAAGTCACCATGGTTCTACTTGGGGATGTAGGGACCCAGGGCAGGCTGCCCCAAGATGGGATGTTTTGGCGTAAAGCTTATTTTGAGTTAAAATTAATCAAAACCCACCAGATGCAGGAAAAGCTCTCTGCCTCGCCCTCAACTGCTTAAATTTACATTGGAAAGGAGAGCCTAAAACAGGAAGAGAGCTTTAACAGACAGTCCCCTTTACCTAAAGAACCTGTCTGCATAATAGGGCCACGTAGGTTTTCCAAACATTTCCTCTCCCTTCTTGTTAATGGCCTTCCTCTCCTTTGTATCCTGAAACCCTATACTTCTCCTTAGCTCATATACACTTCATGTTGCCTTGTCTTTGGAATCTCCTGTCTATGTGGATTCTCCATACATACACCTATTAAATTTGATTTTCTCCTGTTAATCTGTCTCATGTTGATTTGATTTGAAGTCCAGCTAGAAGGACCATAGGGTAGAGGAAGGTCTTCCTCCCTAAAACAATCCAACTAATAGCAAAGGATGACTTAGCTTTCCTTTGGCCTCCTGCATGTGTGTGCTCGCGAGTGCGCGCGTGTGTGTGTGTGTGTGTGTGTGTGTGTGTGTGTGTTTTCAAGAAAGAAAAGAAGTTGGACCAAATAGACACTGGCCCATATCAACATAACAGTATCACACTCCATCCTGATAATACATATAGATTTATTTTTTGACTAATGAAAAAATATATCATACAAAAAAATAATAAATCCTAACTGGTATACATCCCTATTTGGCTTTGCAATTCAGACAGAATCACATAAACAGAGAACCATATGAATAGGAGACACTCTTAAAAAATGGGATGGTGCTAAAGTAGTAAAAACCAAGACATAAAAGTTTGTTTTTTTTAAACTCTAAAATAACCAGTTCTGTTCACATTTTACTATTTCTTTAAATGAGAGTTCTTTTCAAGTGATGCATATTTAATGCAAGGTTTTTTTTTAATTCTCCAATAACTCTTATTACATTGTTGTTGTCTTTTATAATTCATATTATCCTGGAACTTATAAAATTTAGTAAATTCAATCCTTTGATCTTTGGACCAAACACTGGTATGGCATAAATCCATCCGGGGAAGTCCCCATAGGTTCCAAACATTTTTCCTGATCCTGATGAAATTTTCTCCCATGTGGGTTTTAGAAGGTGTTCCTTATGCCCTGTGAGGGACAGAATGTCCCGACAGACTATACAGTAGATAAAGTACTTTGGAGTCTTTCACCTTATCCCCTTCCTTAAAAATTTTGGGCCCACAGTGCCTGGGTGGCTTAGTTGGTTGAGCTTCTGATTCTTGATCTCAGCTCAGGTCAGGATCTCGTCATTCGTGAGTTTGAGCCCCACCACATCGGGCTCTGCACTGATGGTGCAGAGCCTGCTTGGGATTCTGTCTCTCCCACTCTCTCTACCCCTTCCCTGCTTGTGCACTCTCTCTCTCTCTCTGTCTCAAAGTAAGTCAATAAACATTAAAAAAAAAATGTGGGTCCACTCCTGCTGAGTTTGAGCTTCTGTCTACAAGCAATGTTTGAGCTTCTATCTACTTCCTCTGCAGAGGAAGGAAGGGGCAAGGGGACTGACACCTTAATGTTCACCATAAGAATTAAACAGACTCAACCACCTAGCCTCTCTCCTGGAGCAGTATTTTCTTGTATCATCTTTAAAATATTCCAGTGAGAGGGTGAAAGGCTAAGAGAAGGTAAAAGCTAGACACAACTAGTGAAAGGTTTCAAACAGGAGCTTTGGGACACCTGGGTGGCTCAGTCAGTTAAGTGTCTGATTCTGGATTTCCACTCAGGTCATGATCTCATGGTTCTCCTGAGTTTGAGCCCCACATCGGGCCCTGCAGAGTCTGCTTGGGATTCTCTCTCTCCTTCTCTCTCTCTGCCCCCACCCTCGCACTCTCTCTCTCTCACAAATAAATAAATAAATAAATAAAAAACAGAAGCGTTGCTCTCCTACCACCAGCTCAGAGAGGCTTATGGTGGACAGTTGGTACCTACAGGCAGGGCACACACCATGGGGACACACAGAAGAGAAAGGCACAGAAGTGGTGAAAAACAGTACTAAATCACATGGCAAGAAATGTACTTATTTAAATTCCTGTTCAGTCCTTATTTATTATGTCAAGGAGAAAGCCTCAGTGCGGTGCCACATGTCTTAATCAGCTGTTGAGCACTTGGGAATCTCCCCTTTTAATAAGGGGAGAATAGGCCTCAGGTTCAGAGCCATGATTCTCAGGAAACAGCATCCACCTTGAATTAATTTGTGATAATTTACTTTCACTGAGTATTTTTGTGTTCCCTTTCTCATCGTAGGAGGTGGCATGGTTTCCCATTTAAAATAGTGGCAGGGTTTCCTTTCAAAGGCTGTTTCAAAAGTGAGTTAATTTAGGGCTCCTGGGTGGCTCATTTGGTTAAGAGTCCGACTTCGGCTCAGGTCATGACCTCACGGTTTGTGAGTTCGAGCCCTGCATGGGGCTCTGCACTGATGGTGCAGAGCCTACTTGGGATTCTGCCTCCCTCTCTCCCTCTCTCTGCCCCTCCCCCGCCTGCCCTATCTCTCTCTCTCTCTCTCAAAATAAATAAAAATAAACTTTCAAAAAAGTGCCTTAACTCAAAGAAAGATTAAATATATATATTAATATATTAAACAAAGCAATGCCATATACAGGCTGTTTACAGATGTGGCAAAAACTGTATCTGGGGCACAAGGATGACTCTCATGCCACTTTGGGGACTGATGAACCATCAGCTCCTATTGCTCCCCAACCTCCTCAAAAGGAAGTAGTAGCATCCCACCTGACAGGTGTGTGGACTCCAGCCTTTCCCATGTATGGGAGCATAGGTAATCCAAAGAGTCCACCCACACTGCTTTTATCCTGGCAGGCAGGGCCTGTGGCTCCCTATTCCCTTCTCCATGAAGTGTTGCTTTTGATGAGAAAGCATTTCTCACAATTCCATCCACTCAGCTCAGGCAGATATCTCCCTGTCCCACATAGAGCATACCCATTCACTTCTACTTGTCCACCCTCCTTTATGTTGTACCCCCCCCCCCCGCCCGCCAAAACTCCAGCTGGAACGTGCTTCAAAGGTCTCATTTCTTAGGTGCCATGCAGGAAAAAGCTTCCACCCTTCCCTTTATCAAGCCCAGAGCTCTCGCTATCACACCAACACGCTGCATACTCAAAGCCTGTGTATGTAATAAAGAACTTTATTCCAAGACTTTGCAGAAGGAGAGTGATTGAATACATTGTTCGACGCTGATTTTAATTGTCGCTCTAATCTGATCAGTCTCTAACCAGCTAATCGCTATTTAATCAGTTGCTTTAATTTTATTACAAAGCAGCTAGAATGCAGCTGTGGGTAGACACCACACAAATAAATAAAATGCATTATTATTTTTATTATATTTATGCATATGAGTTGTATTTTACTTTTGTCAAAACTATAGTCATTTCCACTCCACTAGTAATTTGTTTGTATTAAACAGTATTATGTATTTGCATGGTGAAAACTGTAGAAATGTCTATCCATTGCCAAGTTTAAGTTACATAATAAGTTGCTAGACATACCCACCTTCATTTGCCAAATAATTGTGATTCATTTAAATATCTGTACAGTGCTTCAATTGCTGATGTTATTTCTATTAATTAATGATACTAGGATTAGTTCTAAAGAATAAATAAATATAAAAGTTGAAACAACAGAACAAGTTCATGCATACAAAAGGAATCTGAGCTGATTACCCTGAAATATAATTCCATGTGTTTCCACACAATTCTCCCAGAAGAGAAAGCCTGGCAGCATTAATAAAATTCTGACTGGTTTAGAATTGAACATGGGTACAATAGGTTCCAAAGTCCTATGTAAGTATTTGAACAACTTGACCTTATTTCAGCTTCTTGAGGGAATTATCAGGGAAAACACAGAATCAACATGAAAAATTAGTAAGGACCCACGTAGGGCCTGCCTGAAAGGGCTTAGGTAACTGCCACAAAGCTAAAAAAGATGTTAATAATAAAGTCACAACATCTCAAGGCTGCTCTTTCGACCTCTGACATACTTATTGCACGACTTCCAGGCTACTTACTCTGAAGTCTCAATTTTTTGATCTGTAAAATAGGAGTCATAGCAGGTGCTCGTACATTAACATGAGGATTAAAAGAGATAATGCCATGAGGCTCTAGCCAAGGGGTCCAGCTGCTCCTTTGGTACTGGGATCTCTGCGGCTTACCCAGCACACCCAGTGCTGCTTACGTCATGGTCTTCTCTTCATCCTGCTGAGGCTCACTGATCCAACAAATGTTCACTGAGTACCTCTGATGGGCCAGCCACTAGGCAAGGCACCTGGTACACAACACTGAAGGTCAGATTTGAAACAAAAGTCATTTCTCCAACGAGAAAGAGGATGACTAGATTTGCCTTTAAACAAAACAGTCTCAGGTAGATATTTATGTTAAAACCAAGATCAGGCCACCTATGGAAATATTCAATGGAACCACTAAAGAAGAAATGGCCCCTTAGTCCAAGCTTCTCCTTTTATGTGTGATGAAGGAAGACTTTTATGTGTGATTAGCATCAGAAGAGTGCCTATTATTTACATAGTACTTTGGCAGCCTGAAGCACTGTTTTGTGTGGTAATGTTCAAGGCCATTCTGGACAAGGTCTAAAGATCTACCTGCCTGAACATCACTACCCCACCACTGAACCACTGAGTCCATCTCCCAGAAAGAAGATGGCTAACAAAAGATATCTGATAGAACAAACCAGCCAGTAGGTTGGTGTCATTCTTGTCCTGAACTTTTAACTGGTTCTACCCATACACCACAGAGATGACAGCCAGTGAAATCTCCCTGGGTGCAGTATGGTGGGAGGCACTCCAGTTCTGTTCTAGGCAGTCATCTAAGGCTCCCTTACTTTGCTCCTGCACAGGGTTCTGATCTGCTCCCTGGTCCTGTTCTGCCTACCTTAAGAGCTCTCGGCAACATGCCCCATTATTCACCTAACCCTCACCTGCTCTATTTAATGACTTTCACTCACTGAATGGGGTTCAGAAACAATACCTGACAATCATGGCTCCATATCCAAACCTAGGCCTTCCTCTCCAACTGGCAGCCTAGGTGGGCTCACCAGGCCTTCAGAGAGGAATGGTCAAAGAGAAGAGAGGTCAAACAGAAAGGTCAATTCTCATGCATAAGAAAGATGAGTTATGAACTAACTGTGAAACTCTAAGTAACATATTCTCTGACCTTCATTCTCCAGATCATTTGAATTGAAAGTCATTGAAATTGCCTTACACAGATATAATAATACATGCATGCATTCATCATCGCAGCGAAAATATGTCTTTTATCACAGCCAAAGAAATCTTCTCACCTTCTCCAATTATACCAACAGGATTACTCCATCATAAGGTACTTGACCTTGCTAAAACAAACAAAACTAAACCCAAACAAAAATACACCTGTGCT
The DNA here is from genome assembly GCF_023721935.1 of Panthera uncia. Lineage (NCBI taxonomy): Eukaryota > Metazoa > Chordata > Mammalia > Carnivora > Felidae > Panthera > Panthera uncia. The sequence continues at coordinate 26,968,917 of NC_064816.1, forward strand.
TTGCATTAACAGTAGAGGATAAATATTGGGTTACAGAATCATTTTTAACATGAGAGTAAAGATACGTATCCATTGCTTATTAACATCTGTACCCCTTCTACAGCCAGGTTACCTATGCCAATACTGAAGAAAAGAAGCTAGGGTGGTGGTAAAGGATCATTGTAGTCCATATACTTCCTCAAGAAGGAGCACCATTTCTCTCCGACTAGCTAAATTCAAAAAAAAAAAAAAAATCTGTGAAAAAAACCCAAATGCTCTTATAAAAACTTTAAGACTCGATGACAAAGCATGGCACACAGACCAGCATCTACTCACACGATAGTAGACATTATTAAGCAATCACAGAACTCTTTCCACTGTGTCTATACATAGCCTGCAAATGCCTCCCACTATAGCATCTCAAGTAAATGTTGGCAACAGATCATAATTGGCATGAATGATAAAAGCTATTTGAAATCCTTGCATTATGAGACTGACTCTATTACCCTCACTGCCATTTTGAGTGCTAAGAATTAAAAATATCTGGGTGCCTGTGTGGTTCAGTCAGTTAAGTGTCCGACTTCAGCTCAGATCATGTTCTCACAGTTCATGGGTTCAAGCCCCGCACCTGGTTCTGCACTGACAGTGCAGAGCCTGCTTGGGATTCTCTCTCTCTCTCTCTCTCTCTCTCTCTCTCTCTCTGTCTCCCTCTTTCTCTCCCTCTCTCTCTACCCTTCCCCTACTCACAAGGGCATGCACGTGCTCTCTTTCTCTATCAAATATAAAGAAAATACCCTTAAAAAAAGAATTAAGACTATCAAAATGTCATTACTTACATAAAATAAAATAGGAAGGTGATCCTCCCTGTAGGAACAGCATTCTGAATATTAATAAAATATTTCAACGCTGAAACTTGCAGAACTTTCTTTTTTACCACTCTAGTGACTGACTTTTGCTCCCCCTGCCCCCTCTTTCCTTTCTAAAGCATAAAGGCCACTCCTAGGTCGGAAGAGTTTCAGGTTGAGTTCTGGCCAAATGTTGTGGCATCTAAGAGTCTTGTTTCACAGGATGAACATCATCTTGAGACAGGGGTGTCAGTGCAGAGTGAGAGAGAAGCCAAGTCAGCCTGCACTGCTGAGCTGGGAGAGTGGGTCTGAAGGTAAGCAGGAAGTCTGGGGAGGGCTATAGTGGGAGGCAGGCTGGGAGCAAGGCGACCAACAAAGGTGCCAAGAGAATGGAGTTAAAGGAACAATGGCGCACATGAGTAATTCTTGGACTTTAGCAAATAAATGTGAAAACCGTGGCTCTCGAATGAAGAGCTCCTTTTCATGGATTTGGGCATGTCTTTTCTGACTACAAATACCTTTCCTGGGGTACCTGGGTGGCTCATTTGTTTGAGCTCCCAACTTTTGATTTCAGCTCTGGTCATGATCCCATGCTCATGGGATCGAGCCCCACATTGAACTCTGTGCGGAGTGTGGAGCCTGCTTGGGATTCTCTCTCCCTGTGCACCTTCCCCCACTCATACACACATTCTCTCTCTCTGAAAGAAAAAATAATTTAAATCTTTCCTTTCTCTACCCTCCAGTCCTTCTTTTCTTCCTGTACACTCCATCCTCTTCTCCCTCATCGTCCTTCCCAACCCCTCCTTTTTAACTTCCATTTCTTCCTTTCTTTTGCTCTCTTTTATCATTCCTTCTTCCCTTTCCCTGTTATTGTGCCTTGTCCAAGTTTAGACAGCTGTGCCCACCAGCCCCTTGTGGCTAAGGTACTTGTAGCTTATTCCCCATGCAGCACAGCACAGAGAGGACTCAAGGGTCAGAGGCTGGTGGGGTTCCCAGATGCTACGAAGCAGAGGAGAGGGGAGGCCACCTGAGGGAAGGAAGCAGTGAGGTAGTAAGCAGAGATGGAGAGGGTGTGTGCATGTCCATAAACAGGATCAACAAAGTCCCAAACGGTGTCACAGTAAAGTTAGCAAATAACCAAGAGAGTAGAAAACAGTATCAGGCAGGGGTAATGCAGCTGGAAAAAAAAGAGAGAGAGAAATAGGAGGCAAGCAGGCAAAGCAGCAGCATTAATAAGCAGCCATGACTGGAAATCGACCTGGGGGATAAATGTCAACAAGGAGGTGCACACCGAGGGTAGAAAGCAAAAACCAAAATGACAAACTATGGCTCTGTAAGACTGGATACACAAAAACAGAGGTGTGCCGATTACGTGGCATGTGAGGAACTCGGTACACATGTCTCGTTTTATTTGAATTTTTGTATGTTAATTTCAGTTTGGAAATAGAATTGTTAGTCTGAGATTTAAAAATAACTCGTATCAATTTGGGAGCCAAGATAAAACCAAACGCCCATTCTAGTCTGACTATAATGTGGACTGACAGCACAGAAATTCTGTGTGAAACCCACCCGATTGGACCTGAAGGTCAACCCCATCATAACGGGGTGCCTCAGAGAGCCATTCTTCCTAACTAGTTATCGATTTGTAAAAAATCATGAGTGTCTTATATCAAATGACTGCTCCTGAATTGTTACCTTGTATCAACAGAGAGTAAATATTGGCATTTTCATATGGCAATCTTCTATTTGGGAATAATCTAGCCTTCCTGGAGGGACAGAAATAAAGCACATAACAGTCATTTACCAATCATATAATATTAGACACCAGTAATTTGTCATCCACTGCAGTGTTCTAGAATCATTAGAGGAGACATTCAACTGCTCTCAGACATGCAAGGTATGATCATATAGGAAATGCGATTCTGCAGGCTGAATGTACCAAGTCTGGACTAAGGTTTCATGACTCTAGACTGAAAGTTAATGACCAGTGCAAACCACCAGGCTACTACAGTAAAAGAGCAGCAGTAAAAAGAGCCTAATAAATCAAAATTTTAAATGGCATATTCATTTTAGTTACAGTCATTACAGCAAAGTGATGGTCCAATTTACTTACACAGCGGGTTACATTGATCATAACAGCAATATTTTAAGTGATATTATCCATTAATTAATTAAGCAAATATTTGATTAGTACCTACTATGTGCACAATGCTCTTCCAGATGATATGAGGCATATGCAGACTTTATAAAAGAGATCATCTCTGCCTCCAAGAGCCTTGTAATCCAATAGGGAAAGAAGACCTTTTGCAGACTTGTGTACAAAGATAAATATGACTGCATAATATAAGAGGTAGACAAAGAGCATGATTCAAGACTATAAAAAGTGATATAACTTATCTAGTCACTTTATAGGGAATGTCAGGTAAAGTTGTATGTAAAAAATCATTTGTACATATATGAAAGAAAAAAACAGACTTTGGAGAAGCCAAAATTGCAAGGAAAGGATGTCCAGTCACAGAAACAAGTAACATAGATGTGCTGAATGATCTGTTGTCAACCAAGAATCACCAACTCCTTTGCAATCTACAATGCAAAGTTGATAGTGGGGATTACGTTTCCCAGAATAATACCTTTCCCTGACTCACTGGAGTCAGCCAATGAGAAAACAGTGAGATGTGGAAAGTGAAGAGATGGTGAAGTTAGCCCTAGAAGTCACATAAGTGTGTGCAAATGAGATCTTTTTCACTGTTGTACACTAAGAGTGGGTTAGAGTGGAGTGGTTAATTCAATATGGCCCTGCTTTCTGTATTGAAATGGTAATCTATCTCTGAGTTACTAGCACCCTTGCCACTGAGTCACAATTATGGAAACTGCCATTGCCAAGATTCTTCTTTTTCACGTGCTTTATTTGCATGTTAGTTGACTTAAATATGTATATACTATATTGTCACCTGTTTGAATGTCTATAGGACCTATTAACATCGCATCCCTTATAAACTCACCCCAGTTGTGTTGGTGTTTGCTCTATTTAATTCACTATATGAGTAAGCGTATTTTCAAATATAAAAAGTAATTCTAAACCACAATGCAAATTCACAAAAGCCACACCAGGTGTCAAAATATTTCATCACATTTAATGATTATGATGTGTGTAAGTATGCTGAATCACTTTCCCCTCCATCGCTTTTGATTTTTGTTTGAATTATACAAGCAATAGTCTCTTGAAAGTAGTAAGTGACTATAGCAGAGGTACAGTATTTGAAATTAAAAACACAATACTGTTTACATTAATATCAAAAAATGCAATACTTAGATATAAATTAAACAAAATATGTCCAAGATACATATGAGAAAAACTAGGAAACTCTGATTCTGAAAGAAATCAAAGCAAATCGAGAGAGAGAGAGAGAGAGAGAGAGAGAGAGATATTTCATGTAAATTGATAGGAACACTCAATATTGTCAAGATGTCAGTTCTTCCCAACTTAATCTGCAGATTCAGGGCAAACCCAATAAAAATCCCAGCAAGCTATTTTGTGGATACCAACAAACTGATTCGAAAGTTTATATGGAAAGGCAAAAGATCAAGAATATCCAACGCAGTATCAAAGAACAGCAGAGTCAAAAGACTGACACTACTGAACTTCAAGACTTATTACAAATCTACAATAACCAAGACAGTGTGGTATTGGCAAAAGGACAAATAGATCAGTGGGGGATAATTGAGAGCCCAGAAACAGAACCACAGAAATATAGTCACGTGATCTTTGACAAAGGAGCAAAGGCAATAAAACTATAAAACTCCTATAAATAACATAGGGAAAAAGCTAGATGTTCTTGGGTATGGTGATGACTTTTTAGATAGAACATCAAAGGCATGATCCATGAAGAAGATAATTGATAAGCTGGACTTCATTAAAATTAAAAACTTCTGTTCTATGAAAGTCCCTGACAAGAGAATGAGAAGACAAGCCACAGATTAGAGCAAAACCTTTGCAAAAGACACATCTGATAAAGAACGGTTATCCAAAATAAACAAAGAACTCTTAAAATTCAACAATAAGAAAATTAACTATCCAACTAAAAAATGGGCAAAACACTTGAACAGACACTCACCAAAGAACAGATGGCAAATATACATATGAAAAGATGACATCAGAAGTCATTAGTGAATGGCAAGTTAAAATAACAATGAGATACCATTATACATTTATTAAAATGATGAAAATCCAAAACACTGACACCACCAAAACCTGGAGAGGGTATGGAGCAATAGGAACTCTCATTTATTGCTAGATGGAATGCTAAATGCTATAGCCACTTTGCAAGAGAGTCTGGCAGTTTCTTTCAAACTAAACATATTCTTACTAAATGATCCAACAACCATATTCCTTGATATTTATCCAAATGAGTTGAAAACTTATGTATATACAAAACCTTCAAACAAATGTTTAAAGCAGCTTTAAATTGTTAAAATCATAATTGCTAAAACTCATAATTCATAATTGCCAAAACGTGGATGCAACTAAGATATCCGTCAGTAGCTAAGTGGATAAACAAACTGGTACCTCCAGACAAGAGAATATTATTCAGTGCTAAGAGAAATGAGCCTTAAAGCCATGAAAAGACATGGGGGAACCTTAAATGCATATTACTGAGTGAAAGAAACCAATCCAAAAAGCCTACACAATGTATGATTCCAACTACATGACATTTTGGAAAAGACAAAACTACGGAGATAGTGGTTGCCAGGGTTCAGGGGAAAGAAGGGAAGGATAAATAGATGGGGAAAAGGGGATTTTTAGGGAAATGAAACTACTCTGTGTGACACTATAGTGTTGGATACATGGCATTAAACATTTGTCAAAATCCATAGAATACACAATACTAAGAGTGAATCCTAATGAAAATGACAAACTTTAGTGAATAATAATAAATCAAAACTGGCTTATCACCTGTAATAAATGTGCCTCTCATACTAACACAATGACAGGGGAAGTGAGGACCATGATGAAAACTATGAACTGTTTGCTCAATTTTTCTATAAATCTAAAACTTCTCTAAAAAGATCTTTTAATTTGGGGGCACCTGGGTGGCTCAGTTGGTTAAACATCTGACTTCAGCTCAGGTCATGATCTCATGGCTTATGAGTCTGAGCCCTGTGTCAGACTCTGTGCTATCACCACACTATCTGTACAGGCTATCTGTAGCCTGCTTCAGATTCTGTGCCTCCCTCTCTTCTGTCCCTCCCCTGCTCAAGCTCTGTCTCTCCCAAAAATACATACACACATTAAAAAAAGACAGCTACATGGTCTGACAGTTAAACTGTAGAGAAAATTGACCATTTGACTACACAGGCAGTATACCAATGGAGTGTCCATTGTATATGGTGAATAACGCTTTTCATATTTACTAATGATTTTAGCCCCTGGGGTGATACACACTGGGGGATTGTTAACTCCATTTTAGAGGCAAGAAAACTGAGGTTCATGGAGGTTAAATAACTTGCTCAAAATAATCTGAATCACTGGTAATGGAGCTGAAAATCAAAACCCAGTCAAGCCTCCAAATCTCATGGTACCATCCCAAAGTACCTTCAACAGTTAACAAGCACCCACTGGCCCTTTTATCACAGTCCCAATTGGCTGAAAATGACATTTTCATCCAACAAGGACAGGATCATATCCATATCTTAGTCAATATTAGGGCTGCATCTTTCCCTTTCCTTAAAGTGAACATCGTTGAATCACATGGATTGCTTAAAGGTAAAATTGTAGACAGGGTTTTTACACAATGTGGTGCTCAGTTGCTTAGGAAACTGTTTTTGTCATTAGGTGGACAGGACTAACACTGTTAAGTGAGGGAAAGGCAGAGGGGAATATATAGTAAATCCAGTGTTTATATGAATTTCATCCACAGGGAGTATAGCAAAATAATCACAATTCAATGGAAAAAGGAGCTTTTGAGTGGGTTGTGAAATAAGCTATTAAGTCATGCAAATAAATCCAATGTCAACACCTCAGCCTGGGCTGATTGGATTCATGCATTGGAACTCATACTTCATGAGGATTTAAGACCCCTGATGTTCTCAGGGGTTTATTCTATTGTTGTTCATTTGGATTTCTGGGTTTTCTTTTAGGGGGAGGGGATTAGAGAGAAGGCATGCCTGCTTTAAGGTGGGAAGCTCATGAGAAAGGGGAAGCTGTGTGCTGCAAGGGCTGAAAAAGTATATCATCCCAAGACTTTATCAGTAGTTACTGCCTTTACCATTTCTGAGCCTTGTGCTCTAGAAAAGTATCCTCTCTTCTTCCATGTAACCTACCCATCTAACTGTCCCATGAGACACATCTGCCCAACCAGGCAGAGACCCAACAGATAATTCAGAAGGGATCCTCACCCATGAGTTGGAGATGTTGCTGTTGTCAGCAGAGATGTTAACCTGCAAGTGGCTGCAAGTAGCCTTTCCCCTAGGCAGCCCATCCAGTAGCATTGCGAGACTTTGCCTATCTTAGGCAAAGCCCCATCTACAGTGCCTAACCCAGCACCTGGTGCACATAGTAGACGCCCAACAAATACTCATTAATCTGTTACATGAGTGAGAAATAACCCTGTATTCTGTTATATAGTTGCATAGCTGCATCTATTTGATACCAAAGTTTAGCCTCCTCTGACTAAAGGACCATGCTTGTATTCCCAGTACCAAGCAAAAGTCCTCCTGACTTGAAAAACAATTTTGTTAAGTAGCATGCTGATTTAAGTCTATGTAATACCTACGTAAATATATATTCTCATTTTACAGATGAGAAATCCTGACTTCAGAGAAATCAAGTTATCTAGCTACAGTCCCAAAGCTAATAGAGGATAGAACCAGGATTTAGATCCCACTCCGTTTTGGCTGCAAACTGTATGTCCTTATCATCTGTGTTCTGCCCTAAAATGTATCACTCAATGGCAGATACCAATGTTTAAACCCAGAACCTTTCTGACTTATGAAGGACTACTGTGTGAAAGACATTGGAAGCTTCAGAGATTCAGTTTACTCAGAACAGAAGAACAAGCATGATATAATAATACTGGTGAAATATGAATGGAACGGTAGTTAGAAATGGATCCTCATCGTGGTAAAATTCTGAAAAGAGCAACAAAGTCCTCCTTATGGAGTGTCTTCAGGAGAGCACTGCCTACCTACAGATCTGTCCCACTTGATTGGTCTTAACTTGCCCAATGCCAGGTGGAGGGAATGCAAGTCTTCTCTCAGGATCAATATCTCCCTCTCTGCCTCACTCCCCTCCCCTCTTCTTTCAGTATCTCCTATACACCAGGCAGTGTGTTGCAAAATAATGAATGAGACAGTTTTTGTTGCTGTTATTTTTTTTAATCCTATAACACATAGAGAATAGTTGGACCAAAACATGGTTAAGGCAGTTCAAGTAATGGAGAGAGAAACTCAGCCACAGCATGGTCTGAAGAGCTGTCTCGGCTAAGCCTTAGTGTAGTCAGGAGTCTGGGTATGCAGAGAACTTCATGCAATTTAGTACTGCCAGAACATAAAGCAAGAAGCAAGGAGCGGTGAGAGATGAGCAGCTTGACAAGCTTTGGTGTCATCTTGACAGTGATAGATGGAAATCTGGAGAGCTTAGGCAGAGGACTGACAAAGTTTAGAAAGTTCTTACAGCAGCTATATGCTTGAGTGGAACTGGACAAAAGGCCAGGGAGCCAAGTTAGGAAGCTGGTACAGAGTCTCAGGAAAATATAGGAACCTGAATGGAGAACCAGGATTGATTTGACTATGATTCAGAAAGTTAAATATTTTAGGAGGATGGGAGAGGACTTTATCATGGAGACAAATAATAAACTAGCAAAATGGCAGAATAATAACTGGGCATATAGATTATTAAGGAAGTTACTAAGCAATGTTGACAATTTTAAGTATGCTCATGATATACATGACTAGGGCTTTCTATTGTCCAACGTGTGGTCAGTTTTGATGAGCTTCTCTGTCTTAACATAATGTTTTCAAGGTTCATCCATGTTGTAGTAAGCATCAGTGTTTAATTTCTTTTTATTGCCAAATAATATTCCATTGAAAGGATATACCACAGTTTATTTACATACTCATCAGTTGACGAACGCTTGAGTTGTTTCTACTTTTTGACAAGTATACTGTTATGAACATTCATGTACAAGTTTTTGTATGCATGCATATTTTCATATCTCTTGAATGTATATTTAGGAGTGGAACTATTAAATTATATGATATCACTATATTTAACCTCTTTAGTAACTGTTTTCCCAAATTTCTGCACCAATTTACTTCCCCATCAGCAGTGTATAAGGGTTCCAATTTCTCTACATCCTCCTTTTGTTTATAACCATTCCGGTGAGTGTGATGTGCTGTCTCACTGTGGTTTTGATTTGCATTTCCTTGATAGCTAATAATTTTAAGCATCTTCCTATGATCTTATTGAGTATTTATATATCCTTTTTGGATAAATATCTATTCAGGTCCTTTGACCATTTTTAGTTGGGTTGTCTCTAAATTATTATATATATTTGATATTTTATAGATTTCACATGAATATACACTACACACATATATATTGTATGTAATATATATAATGCATATATATTACATTGTATATTTAGATACAACTCCCTTATCAGATATATCATGTGTAAGTATTCTCTCTTATTCTGTGGACCATCTTTTCACTCTTTTGATGGAAACTTCTAAAGCACAAAAGTTTTAATTTCAATGATATCCATCTATTTTTCCTTTTGTTGCTAATGCTTTTAATATATCAAAAAAAAAAAATCATTGCCTAATCCAAAGTCAAGAAGACTCATGGTTATGTTTTCTCCTAGGAGTTTTACATCTTTAGCCTTTACATTTGGGTCTTTGATCAATTTTGAGGTAATTTTTGAATACAGTGTGAGGTAGGGTTCCAACTTCAGTCTTTGGCATGTGGATATACATTTGTACATATAATTTGTGGAGAATATTATTCTTTCTCTATTGAACTGTTTGGCAGACTAGTTGATAATCATTCACAGTAAACATGAGGGTTTATTTCTGGACTCTCAATTCCGCTCCATTGAAATATATGTCTATCCCAGTAGCACACTATCCTGATTACTATAGATTTGTGAGTTTTGAAATCAAGAAGTCCTTCATCATTATTTTAGTCAATTCTGCCAAGAAGCCAGCTGGGACTCTGATAGGGACTGCATTCATTTTGTAGGTCATTTCAGGGACTACTGCCATTTCAACACTATTATTTCCAATACATGATTCTTCAACAACGTTATATAGATTCAGATTAAAATTTTACACTTATTTTGTTAAATTTATCCCTAAGTATTTTATTCTTTTTGATGTCACAGTAAATAATTTTTTCTTAATTCTTTTCCTTATTGTTCATTTGCCAGAGTATAGAAATACAATTGTTTTTGTATATTGATATTGTATCCTGCAAATTTTCTGAACTTGTTTACTATTTTTAATAGTTTTTTAGTGGATACTTAGGATTGGTACATACAAGATCATGTCATCTGCAAATAAGAAATAGCTTTTCTTCATTCTGAATCTGGATGCTTTTTATTCCTTTTTCTTGCCTAACTGCCCTGACTATAACCTCCAGTTCAATATTGAATGGAAGTGATGAGAGCAAATGTCTTTGTCTCCTTCCTGATCTTAGAGGAAATGCATTCAGTCTTTCACCATTAATTATGATGTTAACTGTGAGGTTTTAGTATATGCTCTTTATCAGGCTAAGGAAGTTCCCTACTATCATAGTTTATTGACTATTGTTATTATAAAGAAGTATTTTTTAAAAATATTTTTCTCTGCATCTATTCATATAATAATGTGCTTTCTTTTATTCTACTGATAAGGTATATTATACTAATTGATTTTCAGATATTTATCCAAACTTGCTTTCCTGCATTAAATCCCATTTGGTCATGATGTATAATTCATTTTAGATGTTACTGGATTTGATTTGCTAGTATTTTGTTGAGGATTTTTGTGTCTATATTCCATAGAGATATTGGTATGTAGATTTCTTTCCTTGTCATATCTTCATAGTGGCCTCATAGAATGCAGACAAAGTGCACTTTCCTTCTCATTTTTTGAAAAGTGTATGAAGAAATGGTATTAACTCTTTTTAAATGTTTGGTAGAATCACTAGTAAAGCTATCTGTGCCTGGGTTTTCCTTGGTGGGTCATTTTTAAATTGCTAATTCAATCTCTTTACTTGTTATGAGTTTACTCCTATTTCATATTTCTTCTCGAGTCAGTTTTAGCAGTTTTTATCTTTTGAGCATTTTGTGCATTTCATCTAATTTGTTGGCATACATGTGTTCATGATATTACCTTATAATACTTGTTTCTTTCTATAAGGTCAGTAGTAATGTCCCCTCTTTCATGTCCGATTTTGGTAATTTGAGCCTTCTCTCTTTTCTCTTTGGTCAGTTGAGAAAAAGGTTTGTCATTTTTGCCGAACTTTTCAAAGAAAGAAATTTTGCTTATTTGGTTTTCTATTTTATTTACTTCTGCTCTGATCCTTATTTCTATCCTTCTGTTTACTTTGGGTTAATTTTGCTTTTTTTTCTGCAATTTCTTAAGGTGAAAGAATAGATTACTGATTTGAGATCTTTATATATATATATATATATATATATATATATATATATTAAATATATATATATTTAATATATATAATGTAAATGTTAAGAGCTATCTACATGCCCTCAAAGCATTTAGTAGTATTCCATATGCTTTGGTAGGCTGTGTCTTCACTTATCAAAAAGGTTTTGTTTTGTTTTGTTTTGTTTGTAATTTCCCTTATGATTTCTTCTTTGGCCCATTGGCTTTTTAAAAGTATACTGTTTAATCTCCATGTATTTATGAATTTCATAAATTTCTCTTATTGTTTTGTAATTCTACACTATTGTGCCCAAAGAACATACTTTACATAATTTACAACCTTTTAGATTTTTTGAGGCTTGTTTTATGGTGTACCTGGAGAACATTCCATGTACACTGGAGAAGACTGTGCATTCAAGGTTCTTTTTGATTTTTTTCCCTCATCTGTTTCTCTTCTCCCATGATCTCCTAAACTGTCTGCATCATTTACTATCACATCCCACCATTAGGTTTCACTAATTTCCAGCTGCTTGTCCTATTGGGTTTGATAACACCCCAGGAGGGGCATAAATTGCTCCACAGTGTGATCCAATTAAATTCAGACTCTTTTGCTGGGGGTGGGGGATACTTTTGAGGCCAGTTTTGTTGGGTTTTGGTGTTTTTGGTTTTTTTTTTATTTTTTTCTGGCTTCAGGAGGACAGATCTTCCCTGATAATATCTGGTAAACTAAGTGAGGTATGGTTAGGCTACTGCTAACATTGAGTTATGAACCTTCTCTTAACTGCTTATCACCACAGTCTCTGTTGGTTTGGAGAGCACCCTTAGACTTGAAATTCCCCACATTGTTTCATATCAATTGAGCTCCTTTGGTTTGAGTTTTAGAGCTCTCTTTTCTTTTAGCCTGCCTCTCTCCCTAGCAAATCTCTGAGCCACTGCTCTGGAACTGGGGAATGGAATGACACCCTTGCTTTGTGAGCAGGGTACTGGTTAGAGGTGGTCATTTTTTGGTATTCTTGATTTGCCTCTCCCAGAATGGAACCTCTCCCCTTCCAGGAAGCTAAGCAAGGGTAATCTGTATCTCAGTACTCTCAGCTGCCATACCTGTGGTAGAGTGTCCATCCCATGTGTATGGGCTGGGTGAACGAAAGTGGTCTCTAACCTGTTAGCTACATTCACCAGGAATTTAGCTTCTGTAACTCAGACCTGGATGGGATGAGAAATGCTGGTGGCCTGCCCCTTTTAATGAGACACCACATCCCTTGACTGAGAGCTAACGGGAAAGTAAGCTCTATCTTGGCTCCATCTGCCCAACATGGAGCTTCCATCTGGCTGCATTGGATAGAATGTGGTGGGGAGGAGGAGGAGCAGGTCATGGTTCAAATGCCATAGACCCTTGCTGCTCTTATCAAGATTTAGTATATTTTCTTAAATATTCATTTGCTGCATATGGTTAGGAGAATTCCAGAGACTTTAAATGGTTGGGTTTCTTTTTATCATTTTTACCAGTTATGGTCATTTTGCTGGGGAATAGGTCTGTGAACTGCCTCACACTGTCATTTCAGAAATGGAACTCCAATAAACTTCTCTTTAAGCTTGGAGACTTAGAAGTTGCTTATTATCAAAGCAGAGGCTAGCTTAGCATGACCAAACTCATGCCTAATATTAAAGCAGATTTTTTTTTCCCTCAAAGGGGGAAAAAATACTAATGATTAGCCAAATGTACCCTTCTCTGATAAGTTCTTGTCCCTTAAAGCCAAGTAACTGTCACTGGTCACATTCCAAAATAATGCTTTTCCTGTTTTTCCTTTGTCCTTTCTGTTGCCTTAGCTGGCTGCTATAATGTGCCTATACATTCTTCATCCCTCTGACAAGAAGCCCAAATCCTTTCAATCTTTAAAACACAAAACCCAGGGGCGCCTGGGTGGCCCAGTAGGTTGAGCGACCGACTTCGGCTCAGGTCATGATCTCACAGTTTGTGAGTTCAAGCCCCGCGTTGGGATCTGTGCTGACAGCTCAGAGCCTGGAGCCTGCTTTGGATTCTGTGTCTCCCTCTCTCTCTGCCCCTCCCCAACTCATGTTCTGTCTCTCTCTGTCTCAGAAATAAACATTTAAAAAATTAAAATAAATAAAATAAAATAAAACACAAAACCCATTTAAAGATGACAATATGACCATCAATGAGGGCAGGAACGCGATCTATTTTATTCACCAGGCTCCCTGCAATCTTTAAAACACAAAACCCATTTAAAGTGGACAATAGGACCATCAATGAGAGCATGAACGCCATCTATTTTATTCACCAAGTATTCTCAGATCCTAAAACAGTACCTGGCTTGCCAGATACTTCATAGCTGGTCTTGAAACATTTTTTCAAATTTTTCAAATGAAAATATTTTTCAAATGAATGATAGTATCAGTAATCTGCTCCTTTTCCTTTGCCATACTGGCTGCCTGAGGGATGGAAGTGATGAGAGAATAGTTTGTCTTATGGTACATTTCTGAAAGTATCCTCCCAAAGAGTGGTTCAAACTGGGACCCTGACACCTATGTTAAAGGATTCTGTGTATTGATAAAATAACCCAAGAGTCTTCTCGCCAGGAGGTCTGTGCTCATTTTCTCAGGAAACCCAAGGGGTATATTCTGGCATGTGTAGCTGACACCATAGAACAGAGTGTGGTATATCAGTTATGTGAATGAAAAGCAGTGTGAGGAAGTTGACTCCAAAAGACGATGCTGTTGAAAAGAAAGCAAACGGTTCTGAAAAATCAGCCCACACCTGGTACACAGGAAGACCCAAACGCCTAGCAATACCCTGGCTGATCAGAGGATGCAGGCTTGTTCTCTTACTTTGATCTGAGAGAATCAGATCTCTTCCCAAAGCCATCAGAGCCCTGTCTTCAGATGACTGGGTCTAGAAGTCCTAGAAAATTCCTGAAATAATGGTAAAACGGTAGCATCGAACCACCACAAGAAGCCTCTTTGGAAACTCTGTTCTAAATTTCTAAGGTTTTGGCTCTGTGTCTCTCTTATGTATTAAAGTCCACCTACGTAGCGAGCCCCACACCAGCCCTGCCTACAGACCTGGCCAAGTCCCCTACTTACATACCTAACACCATCAGTTGAGCTTTGCCAGGAACTTCACCTCCTCTAGATCTCTGGCTTTCTGATCTTTCTAGCCACCTATAATTTGCCCAACATCCCCTCCCACCCCATCCTATCTTGATCTCACTCTGCTTTGCACAGAGTAATTAATCCATTGGTTAATTGGTAGGTTCAGTTAATTCATCAATCTCCTGCTTTAGTCTCTGTTGGGATTCTATGACTCTGTGTCTTTAACCTTATTGGAAAGCAGCCACATCTCAGATTTTACCCTCACTTCCTCCCAGGTCATAAAAAAAGGCAGCCCAGAAAGAAGTGGGTAAAAAACAGCTCTCAATCTTTGCCCTCTTGGTATCAGCTTTGAGACACCTGGCCAAGTACAGCCTGTGCTAAGTTTCAAAGAAAAGGCAGATAACTTTGAAGATTTTATTTCACAGGGACAAAAGATAAAAGTCTCTGTCAAGTTGTCATTAGATGCTTAATGCTGTTCGTAGTGGGGTGCTGGGGCTCCCCTCCTCCTCCGTAGACCTCTAGCAGATTAGGTTTGAGAGCCTTAATTTGGGGAAGGATTTACAGCTGTGAAAAGGCATAATATCATTTTGATTTGGATTGTACTAGGCTGGGGAGGCCAGATTACATTTGTATGAAACTGTATTAGAAGACATGACTGAAGCCACCAAAATCAAATAAAGGGAAAATTTTCCAGGGAGCCTAAAAATAGGGGCCTGCCTTTCCAACGCCCCTACACTGTTTCATTATTATCTTGATTTACACCAGGAGGATCCAAGCAGAAAAACAGAAGGTAGATGGCAAAAATGCTTACGCTTGCCCGACCTGTCCATCCATCAGCCTGTCATAAACCTAACCCAGAGATGGGTTCCCTGGATAAAGAAAAAAAAAAATTAATTAACCCTTGGAGAATGTGGAAGTTAGCAGGGGAGAACAACTTATGAATAATGTCCTGCTTTCATCTCCTGAGGTACTGTCTAATTCAGAGTCTCAGAGAAATCCATCAAATAGTCTCTGAAGTTTTACCGGGCCCCGGTCCACCCACCACCGCCATATGCCACCACGTGCATGTGTCACACAGCATCCCCCAGACAACGACTTATGCAGAGAGTGTGCCTTTCCTTCAGAACAATCTTAAAACTATGACTCTCCTCATTTGCACGGCAAACAATGAATTACATTCTGTACCGCAAAAACCCAGCTTCCTCTGTGAGGAAGCATGGAAAACTAGTAGCTGTTGCTTGGAATTGTTTGTATTACACAGTCACACAGACCTGGGCAAATCAGCAGCATCTTCTAGTAGGATTTAGAGACACATAAACTGAACACCATGGGTAGAACTTCTAAAATTGAAAGTATTGTGCCAAAGCCTCTAGATTCAACCAGAATGTGTTGATCACGGTTGGGGAGAACTGGGGGAAGCAGGGCTGTTTTTTATCATCAGAAAAGAACTGTGAACTTCCAGCAGTGGGGGGAAATCATGCTGACAGCTACAAGCATCTGCAAGGGGCTACCTAATTCTCAAACTGTTGGGTCCTCTAAGACTGGCTAGTAGCCACGGAAAATGATGCGTGACGATGACTTCTCTGATTTCTGGCAGGACTTCTGATCTCTCAAGTACCACGGAAGATTGAAAGACCATTTTTCCCCACAGGAACCACTTTCAGCGCACGTTTTATATACCTGCACATCTCCTCAGACAGGTAAAATATCACAACTGTCTTAACTCCAAAGTGAAAGTTGCACTGGGCCCATGACCAGAGGGCTCAAAGTCTTTGGTTTGGGCACACACAGATGTCTTGATTCACCTGAATAAACAGGTGTTGGTGTAGGAAGGCACCGCTTCTCCAAACGTGGGGCAAAAACACAGTTTCCTCAGGGTCAAAACGTAGTGACAATGGCACAAAATTCATGTCCTGACTTTCAGATGTGATTTACAGACAAGATTAATCAGATGAAAAATACATCCGAAGTCTCTCAGCTTGATCAAAAGAACTCCCTGGGGATAATTTCTATTTATTAATATATTAATTTATATAATTTATGTATAGCATATCTACAACAAGCTAATACATATACATGTAAAGATACCTGTTGGTATCTTTATCTTTTTCTCAACCCATGTACACACCTCAGTGTGAATAAGCCTTGTTTCTAACATTCTATGTCATCTAGGAAAAAGTTAAAAAGAAAGTTCTCTTTCTTTTAGGAGCCTGTTCATTTCCCTCACCATCTTCTCAGACAGTATAACAGAGTTTCCTTCGAGACCCCGAGAAAGCAAAGAACCACAGCTTCTATAGCCTTGGAACACTAAGCAAGTTATCAATAGCACAGAACCTTGAAATTTGACCTTGAACTCTCTCTCTTTCTGAGTAGTGGACGTCCTGTGAAATAGAAGAGAAGAAAGATGGAGTGGGTACAAAGACCTGGCCATTGTGCTGACATTCTAGTGCTCTGAGGTTTCGTTGCCTCCTCTGGAAAATGCCAAATGTAGATTAACACAAACCTAAAATGAAAATCAATCTCCAGGAATAAAATAAATAAATAAAATGGACTTTAACTCATAGGAAGAAAATGTGCTCAAAATATCCTCACAGACAACTTATTAACCTGCACTAAGATGGCAGGGTAGTAGGCATGGTGGTTAGGAACATGAGGTAGGAGTCATACCACCTGATTCCACATCCAGATCACATCATTAACTAGCTGTATACTCTGGGCAAATTACTTAACCTCCTTGAGTCTCAGTTTCTCTATCTGTATAAGAAAAATAATAAAAGATGCCATATCACAGAACTATTACATCTCATGATGAATGTAAAGCTGTTAGCATAATACCTAGCCCCACAGTTAGCACACAATCAACATTAGTTACCATTAGAAATACAATGAATAGGGGTGCCTGGGTGGCTCAGGTCATGATCTCGCAGTTCACAAGTTCGAGCCCCATGTCAGGTTGTGTGCTGACAGCTCAGAGCCTGGAGCCTGGTTCGGATCCTGTGTCTCCCTCTCTCTCTGCCCCTCCCCTGCTTGTACTCTGTCTCTCTCTCTCAAAAATAAATAAGACATTAAAAAAATACAATTAATAATCATTGTACTTAAGTATAAAGAAGTAATATTTACATACTTGCAACCCTCTTGACCTGAGAAACTATATAATCAAGGATCGAAACAGAATTATAAGAAAGACGGAATTGGGTCATGTCCTTCAGATTAATAAAAGTTGTCAGATAAAGCAATCCAAATTTAGAAAAATCTTTTGAGCTATTTTGCAGTAACTATGTCTGCCATCACTTGGGAAAGGGAGATGTACGCTCCTTGCGTTCTGGAGAGCTACTCAGAAATGCTAGCTGACCCCTGACAAACCTTCAGCTTCCCCAGGAACACAGTCATGCAGCTTTTGGGAATAAGTGAGGGGAAACCATGAGCCCACACCCGAACACGGTCCCGTCTCCATCTGCGCGATTTCACCACGAGCCACAGCACGCCTCTGAGGACACCAAGCCCAGCTGCCAGGGAAAGGTTTTTGGGCCCAGAGTGGTGCCCCAACAATTTCCGGTTCAGTGGGAAGCTGGGGAATGCTTGGTCTCCCAGCACATGATTTCCTCATATTTCATCACTTTCCAGGCTTTAAACAATTTTAACCTTCCCTCCGGGTGGACACAGAGACAGCTGTGCTCTAAGTGGAAATACCAGACTCCAAGTAGTATGAGCCGATTTCATCCCGTCCACTGGGCATCCAATTAGTATTGTGACATTGGCCGAGTCCTGACTTCTCTGAGCTTCACTTTCCTTACCTGTAAAATGGGCAAAAGCTGATGTTGGGGGTTGTGAGGAGATGTGCACGTTCCACACAAATGGGTTGGTACAGTTACTAATTTTCAAGGCTTCACTCATTTTCTGAACTGAAAAAGGTTGTCAATCTACTCTCACAGCTCTCTCTACAAACAAAACCCAAAACAGAGAAACATTTCCAAAAGCTAACAAATTTGAGAAGGAGGAGGAGGAGGAGCAGGAGGAGGAGGAGGAGGAGGAGAAAATTTGCTGCCACATAAATCCACCAGGGCAAAAGCGACAAGTGGCTTGGGCAAAGCAGTCTGTGTCCACAATTTATTCTTTAATAACTTCTACTGTAATATTTCTGGGGCACATCAAAGGACAATAACAGCCCGAAGTTGGTAATCCCTCTCACATATAAAAACTTTCATTACACAGTGTTAAAGGCATCACTCTGTCTGAGAAATGGGAATCAATAGGAGTTGGCTGCTTTTTTCCCCATCCTATCCCAGGGAAACGACACTGGCTTTTCCTTCCCAGTGAGGCCGCGCTGTGTGGCCAGAGTTTCCTCTGATGGCTGCAGATGAGCAACAAGATGAAAACATCTCTGTGATGAATGGAAAAGGGGAAAAGAATTTCAGTAGCACATGTCTCTGTGCCAGAAACCCAGAGTGGGCCATCCTAATTAGCCCTAAATGCTGCTTGTAAACATTGGCTTTGATGTATGTTTAAAAGTCATCGGGATTTGTTCTGACTTGGTCATTTTTGTGCTCTCAGTCATAACAAGATTTTAATTTAAAAAAATGGTTTTAATGGCACCCCAAGAGAAAGACAATTTGGGTAAGCTGTGGCAGAGTTTAGTAATACAACCTAAAAAAGTAGTTAGTAGGCAGCCATTAGTTTCCCCCTATTATCTGTAATGCGATTTATTGTTGGAAATTCAAAATTCTTTACAAATGTTCTTACATTCAGCCTGACTATAGGATCCATTTCCTTTAAAGCATCACTTTAGATTCTTTAAAAAGCCAGAATCACCATGTATGTTCCCTTTATTATGAATATATAAAGACTCAAGGCTACTCATAGCATGTCCCTAGTACAAGTCATCAACAAACCACCTCTTGCCAAAGCCAGGGGCCAATTTCAGGTCTCCCTTCATTTAACCACTTAGCAGCATTTGACAGTTGGCCACCCCCTCCTTCTTGAACTTTTTTTTTTTTTACACACAACCACCTCCACAGCTAATCACTCCCTCCACAGCTACCCTGCTCTATCTATCTTTATGATTTTAACAAGATTTGAAACCATCTCATTTATTTTTGTGTATGTTTGTTACCTGACTTCATCCCTTGTACCTAAGGAGGAAGTTCCTGGAACATCACAGACACTTCATAAATGTATGGTATCTGACTGACACTTAGCATTTTCTTGCGACAGATAAAAGACTAAAGTTCAGAGGAGTAAAGCAACTTGTCTAGGATTGCAGAGTAATCTGCAAA
The DNA here is from genome assembly GCF_023721935.1 of Panthera uncia. NCBI lineage: Eukaryota > Metazoa > Chordata > Mammalia > Carnivora > Felidae > Panthera > Panthera uncia. The sequence goes on from NC_064816.1 coordinate 26,988,772, forward strand.
GGCAGAATTTGAGCTCAAGACCTCCTAACACAAAACCTATACTTAGGACCATAATACCATGGAAGGGCATGCCTTAGGGTAAAATACCCAAGGGGAGCCGGTTTGTAAACTTTAAGGGGACAGATTGCAAATACTTCGGGGTTTTTGTTTTGGTCATGGAATCCTGTGCAGAATCAGTTAAGATTTGTGGAATAAACAAATTTTACCTCTGCTCTGAACAACAAGATCTTTGAGGGTAAAGACCAGATGTAGGGCACCTCTTACAGCTAAAACAGTCTGCTGGCCACAATAGGTAGTTGGATTAATTCCTATGTATTGGTCTACTTACCAAGAGGAGGCAGAAGTCTGGGCAATTGTAATTCAGTCAGAAAAGAAGCAAAGGACCAGGAATGGCGAGAAGCTGAAAAATCTATGTTATTCCTTTTCCACTGAAGAGACTCTCTCCAGGTGGAGAAAGTAAGCATCTCCCTAAGTATGAGAGGAGAATAAGGGATCTCACCTTGCTGGCTTCCCGCACTCCTATCCCACTGAGACAGTCTTTTGGCCACTGCACAAAGAGCCAAAAAGTGACTCCTTCACAGTATGAGAACACTTTTAGCTGTAGGCCACGAGGAGGTTTTCCCTTGGTCTTTTATTCAGTTGTTCACGGAAGGGGACATCCTGTGACCTCATTTTCACTCTGAAGTGAAAGAGAGAGCCAAGAGGCTTCCCACTTCGGGGTTCTGTACAAACTCCCCCTTTGATGGCACTTTCGACTCCTCTGAGGCAAGGCCCAGGGGAAGAGCACTTTTCCATTTCTAGGAGGGGAGGAGTTGCTTGGGAATGAATCAGTTGCTCCCTGGGAATCCGGGCAGCACCAGGGAAAGGAAAGCAGACGGAAGGCCCAGTTTCGATCCTCTGAACCATGGCCAGCGACTCCCTTCATTAAAAGTCATTCTCATCAGGGGAAAGGCACTTAGGTAAAAAATGCAGTGGCTCAGCAATATGAATGGGACACTTGGACAGAAGACATTTCAATATGGCTGTTTTGATAGCACCACTGTGAGGCAGTCATTGTGATGGTGGCATGAAACTATTTGGAAGTTTAGTCCTCAACCTGGAGAAATGTCTAAGGGAATAATTTGGATCAATAATAATAATTTTTATTTGCCAGTTTACTTGTTTTTTGTCCTTCTCCTGGAAGACAATGACTATACCTGTCTTAACTCTCATTGCATCCCTAGTGCCCAGCGTGGTACCTTGCACATAATTACTTACTGAAACAAATAAAAGACTACTACTGGTATGAGGCCTCCTCCTCCTCCTCCCATTATTCCTACTGCCTATGCCCAATGCTTATACATGGTAGGCACATAATAATTGGTCGATAAAAAGGAACTGCCACCATCACTACTACCATTATGGCTATATCACTACTACTACTACTTCAACCCCCACTGAGTGATCCTGTTGGCCCTCCATTAAAAAACCAATTGCAAGAATTATGCCGGGGTTGTTTCAATTATCATCCCCACTCTACAGATGAGATCATAGGCACAGGGAAGTAAAGTACCCTAAGACACACATGCAATATGTGATAGAACGGGAATAATAAGAATGTTGTTATTATGAATCTTGGCCAAATAAACTGGGAGAAATGAGGAAAAGGCTGAGGGTTAAGGAGAAGGTTGTACTTAGTTCCTCTATTTTGGTCTCTTCAGTACTTTCTTTCACTGAAAGAAACCAGGGATTCTTGAAGAAATGGCAGATTGCAGATCTGACACAGGAAATGGACACGATGAATGAGGAAAGTTTGTCATAGGAAGCTATCAAAGCCTACTAGAGTCATGTCAAAAGGACTTGGAGCCAACTTTAAAGGGGTTCCTACTGACCAAGATCAATCAATTTCAACATTAAAAGAACTTTGAAGGTGGTAGAATGAAACAGATCTAATGCATAAAAATCCATGAGTTCATAATGGTATGAAAAATAATCATTGGTCACCTTTAGAAGTTGTTAGGGTACCAACTCACAATTCAGAAAATATATAAATAAAGGAAAATGGTTAAGCATCTACCCTAACTTTCCTGTATGGACCACATTTAGGAATCAAAAGTTCCATATAAAGGAACCACACTAATATGAGCATGAGGAATGACAATTAGAAAATCACCATCTGCAACTCTTAATGAAATAATGGTTCTAGGCAACCACCATAGATGGCTCCTAAAACATTAGCTTAAAGCTTGATAGGGAACTTGATATTGAAGGGATCAGACTAACAACACCTGAATCTATAAGTCAATCATAAACTAACTAAAAGTGGAATGACCAGACATTACATCAGTGTTTCCCAAACTTTGAAGCACATTAACATCACTTGGCCAGGGAAGGAGGCAGGGGCAGCTCTTAAAAATCCCAATGTTCAGGTCACATTCCATATCAATTAAACCATAATGTCTGGGATAGTAATCAAGCATCAGGTTTTTTTTCTCCCCTTTATTTAAACATTTGTTGGATGATTCCAATGTGAAGCCAAGTTTGGGAACCACTGTATTTTATGGCTCATGGTGTGATGCAGTAGGAGATACACAGTGTCCCCTATGATATGTTACTACCTAACAACCTCTAAATCTAACTAAATATCTATTACAAATATGAGGGATAAAGAAACATTCAAACAATGGCATCAGAAGGAAATAATTAGCAATCCAAAGTGTAGGAGAAAAAATGGAGAAAAAAAGGCCTATTTTTTTTTTTTTCAACAAATGGCATCTTTAAAAATGGTGGTGGAAGGTGCCTTTCTTAAATCATAGCTGGAAGGAAGAGTTATGTTTCTGGCTCTGAAGGGGCAACTTATATCAGACTAATCCTCCAGCAGAAAACAATCATAATGATGCATGGAATAAAAAATAAGACTGTTTGAAAGCATTGGAGAACCACCAAGGCAACCAGGATTTAAGCAGGAAATGAAAGCTCATTAAAGTCAGCCCTATATTTACAGCAGCTTTTTTATCCTAAGGGCATCTGTTAATTTGCATTGTGGAGATATTCACCAAGTAGAAAGCAGCAACCTATAGCTTGCAGCAGCTTCTCTGTGTTGAAGAGATAAAACTTGAAGTTAAGGGCTATAGAAGCAGCAGCTAGGACTTGAGGGGCTAAGATTTCTGAGAAAGGGGGACCACAGAGAAGTGACCTCAAAATTCCCAATTCAAATATCCCCTCCAGATATGTGTACATCCCTAAGCTACAAATGTGTGGAGTGGGAGTCGGGGTGGGGGGGTGGTGGGGCGGGGGAAAGCTGAGCAAAAATCAGTTGCTAAGAGATAAATAGCTTAGGAATAATTTTGTCAATCCAGAAATGATTGGAAGACAAACACTGGAATTTAGAACCTGCTAAGGACAAAGGACCACGGTAAACATCCCAGACACTCAGCTAAGAAACTCTGAGGACTTGAGTTGTTAGAACAAATGGGAAATAAACCAGACACAACTTCGAAAAAAAAAAAAAAATCTCATTTCTTGATTAGATCAACATGACCCGTTCATACCGCATCCACCTGACAGAAAATTAACATCTCTCTGAAAGAAGATAATAAAATCTACATGAAAGGAAATACTAACAGGAACTAGAGGGAATTATTCAGGCAGAAGAAAACATTCCCAGATGAAAGCACAGAATGTGGAATGCAGTGAAGAGTACCAGATTGGGGTAAATATGTGGGGAAGTGCTAAATAAATAAGATCGTTTAAAGTAAAAATGTCTTGGGGTGGGATTGCATTACACAGCAACAATAACACAGAAGAGGAGACAGTATAGGTGGCAAATGAATGTATTATAGGTTTCCTAAAACCAAAATAAGAACTTAAGAGACAGACTGTCAGACTGGATTAATAAAATAAAACACAAAAGACAAACTTTAAGTAAACATCAGAAAGAATGTTAAACTGTCTTTCTTTATGGATGACATGATCATGTGTGTAGAAAAGCTTAAACAACTGCAAAAAGACTAAGAGAACTAATAAATGAATTTAACAAGTCAAAGGTAATGAAGGCAACATACAAAAACCAATACTATTTCTAACATAAGCAATGAATAATTAGAAAATAAAACTAAAAGTATAATTCCATTACTATGCCACTCCAAAACATGAAATCAATGTAAGACCTTTGCACTAAAATCTACAAAACATTGTAAAAAGAAATTATAGAACTAAATAAATAGATTTAGTATATTCGAGATTGAAAGATTCAATATTGTCAAAATGGCATTTCTCTCACAATTCAATCTAAAGATTCAATGCAATTCCAATCAAAACCACATGACTTTTTGTAGAAACTGACAAACTGATTATAATTTATATGAAATGCAAATGAACTAAAACAGACAAAGGCAATTTTAATACATAAGTACAGAATTGGAGAACTCAAACTACTTGATTTTAAGACTGACTACAAAGCCACACTAAACAAAACTGTGTGTTATTAATGAAAGAAGAGATAAATTAATCAAGTAAACAGATGGATAGTCTAGAAATAGACCCACACATAAATGGTTAATCGATTTTTGACAAAGATGTCAGGGCAATTCAATGATGGAATAGAATATTTTTGATAAATACTGCTAGAACTCAATATTCAGACTGGGGGGAAGGCCAGAGGAAGGAATACTGACTCTTACCTTATACCATATACAAATATTACCTCAAAATAGATCATAGACCACACATTTAGAAGAAATCATGGGAAAAAATATTTGTATACTTGGAGTAGACTCAGATTCCTTAGAAAGGATCAAAAAACATAATAGACCAACATTTAAAACTTCTGCATTTTACAAGTCACTGCCCTGCAACAGAAGAAAATATCTGCAATATACATATGTGAGAAAGGACTTGTATCCAGAATACATAAAGAACTCCTACAACTCAATAAAAAAGGAGAAAACAAAGCCAGATATTTGAAAACACCGGACAAAAGAAATTATATCAATGGCAAATAACTACATGAAGAGGTGTTCAATATTATCAAGAATCACAAACCAAAACCACAAAGAGATAACTATACACACCCATTAGAACAATTAAAATTTAAAAGAGTGACCTTGCCAAAGGTTTGCAAGAATGTAGAGCAATTGGAATGCTCATAAAGGGATAGTGTGAATTTAAAAAAAAAAGGTACAACCACTTTAGAAAACTGTTAGTTTCTTTAAAATTTTACAAAAATCCATAATATATGACTCAGGCATTTCACTGTAAAGTTTTTATTTATCCAGAGAAATGAAAGAATGTCCACACAAATATTTGTGCACAAATATTCATTCAATAAATGAATATTGAATGAAAGCTGTTTCATGCAAATGAAAGCAGTTTCATGCAAAATAATCCAAATCTGTAAAAAACATTTAAGTAAACAGTAACAAATGAATACACAGAATGAATGAATGAATAACACAAAATATAAAATGCCCATATAATGGAATACCATTGAGTGATAAAAGGAAACAAACTACTAATACTTGCAACCACCTACATGACTTTCCAAATCATTATGGTCAATGAAACCAGACATAAAAGAGTATATATTGTATGATTCAATTATTAAACATTCTAGAAAATGAAAAATAATCTCTGATGATAGTAAACAAATCAATTGTTGCCTGAAAGCTGGGTCCAGTGGGAGGGAATAACTGCAATCTGACATGAGTAAACTTTTCATGGCAAAAGAAATGTTCCATATCTTGATGGCATGCGTACTTTCATGGGTGCATACTTCTTTTAAAATCCATTGGACTATACACACTATAAATGGGTACAGTTAATTATATACAAATTATATCTCAGTAAATTGATTTTTTAAAAAGTGGTTGAATTTCCCCAAAAGTAGCCAGACCAAAAATATGACATGTTGTATGATTGCATTTATATAATGTGAAAAAATGGGCAAGATCAATCTATGATAATAGAACAATGGCTATGTTGGAACTCAGGTGTACATGTAATGACTGGAAAATGTCTAGGTGTTAGTAACGTTCTGTATCTTTAAGTAGTAGTCACATGGGCTGTTCATTTTTAAACATTCATTGATCACTTAATGTGTGCACTTCTGGTGTTTTTTTGGTGTAATTCAAAAAAATTAAAAGTATGTGACTTCTAGGAATTAAAAAAACTTAAGAGACATAGCTACCATATTCAATGTGAAGATGTTTTATGGCTTGTGATTTGAAAATTTCAACTGAAAAAAATTTTGAGGGAATGGAGGAAAACTGAACATGGATTATTAGATATTAAAGAATCATTGTTCACTGCATGTGTGCTATAGTTTCTTTTGAATTCTTTATCTGTTAAAGAAACACAAAAATGTATTTATAGGTGAAATGATATGGTGAACAGGATTCACTATAAAATATTACAGAAAAAAATATGCATGCGTACTCGATGATGGGATGTTGATCATCATGGAAGCTGGACGACAGGCTCATGGGAGTCCATTATACTATTCTCTTGACTCTTATTTATATATATATGTAAATATATACATATGTATAATATGTGTATAATATAATACATATATGTATATTTATATATTATATTATAATATTCACATAATATATATTATATTATTCACATATATTTTATGGAATATTCATGTATATTTTGAAAAGTAAGAATCAATTATGAAAATGTTCATGTATATTTTAAAAAGTAAAGATAAATTAAAAGCAAGGGCGAGGTTCAGGGATGTCATACAGGATCAAAGAGCGTGTGAAGATGTCTACTGTGCCTGTGACCAAAATCTTCTTCTTTGTGCTCTAAAGATCAAAATATCTACAGCATCAAAATGCTCTGTTCCTGAACACACATGGCAAGAAATTTCTCAGGGGTCCAGAAACATGATAAGTAGGAATAGAATGAAATTTAAGAGAGCCCAATTAGGTCCTGAATGACAGCCAGGCAGATATATGATGACAAACAGTGCCCTTCCTCCAGGGACTGATCTATTTTGAGTCCAAAGTGAGGAAAGTGAGTGCATATTATCCAGGGGATTTTTATCCAATGTTCTTCTGGTCCTTAGTTACCTAAGCCTAAAGCCTACCCTGGTATTGGAAAGGGAAGAATATGATAGGTACCCAAAAGACAGATTATGATGGTATGAGTTGGAATCCTGACAGGAAGAGGTCACAATCATCTTTGAAGAGAATTAAATGAAAGAACTACTCTCAGAGGTGCAGGTAGTTAAGGATAAGTTAAGGATACCCAGACCCCCGGAACTAGCTGCAGCAGGATGCTTCTGCCATCCTGGGCCGAAAAAGGAAAAGGGAAAGACTATGTTACCAGAGCCTTATGAGGTAAGAGGGATGGGGACTACCACCATGAGGTAGATCCATGCTGGGATGTAGACCTCAGCACCTTCTCACCTCTCTCTCCTCCCATTCCCTCATGTCTCTCCAGGATCTCCATTGACCAAAGCAAACTAAAACAAGCAACAGTCATGGGAGTCCAGGTAATGCAGTCCATAGAGGCCAGACTTCTGGTGAGTCCTCTCACCCAGACAGAGCAGAGATAGTTGCCCAATAGACTATGGAGATGGGGTGGAGAATAACCAGCACAACCCCCCCACCCCAAAGGAGGATTTATATCACATTGGAATACTTTGGGTCTTCAAATCTGTAAATAGAACTGATGGCATTTTGGCAAAATCTCAAATTCAGTCAGACCTATGGTTTCAGAACAATGAGTGACCAAAGACTGTTTCACAATATACACACAGGGCATTGGGTTAAGGAGCTACTCCTGCTCTAAGACTTGAACTTCTAAAATTAAACAAATTCCCTTCATATTAAACATTTCTGAATTAAATGCACAGAGAAGTATAGAAAATGGATTGCATCTTCCATAGAGATTTAACCATCACTTTATGAAAGAGCAGAATTCAAAACAAAGTTACCACAAGTAGAAATGCAACTCCAAGCCCAGACAAGGAGGGGCATCATCTTGTCCTGGTCCATTAGGCCCTTGTGGACTGGCATTTCCTTTCCTTCCCATGGGCACCTCCCAGTACTCTCCAGGAGTGTGGGAGCTTGTCTTTGTTGGTGATGCCAACACTGCTCCCTCCCACCATGGGCTTTGCATCTGCTGCTTCCTCTGCCCTCAGTATGCTCTCTCCCCTTCCCCTCTTGTTAACTCCTACCTCAGCTCAACTGTCACTTCCCAAGGGAAGCTGTCCCAACTTTCCTACACATACTTCCATAGCATCTGGAACTTTCCTCCATGGAATCACTTCCACATATTTTGGTATGACTGCTTGATAGCCTGTCTACCCCACTGAAGTGTTAGTTGCACATGGCAAACACCATGTTTGCCTTATGTGCCATGACATTTCCAGGGCCTCACGTACTATTTGGAGGCACTCAGTTCTTGTTGAATAAATAAGTCCTCAGTATAAGAGAACATTTTTTCCATTCAAGGGACAGTTTGAGCTTTTCAATTGTTTTCTTTTAACATAGAACACAATTTTGTGGGGGGTTTTTCCCAGAATTAAATTACTAAGAACTCTCAATTATCTGATTGTCCCCCTCTCCTTTTTTTCTTATACCCCTTATAAGAAAATTATCTTTAATGAGGGTTTTTTAAAGCAATGTACAAATTATGCTTAGGATTCATTTATATCCAACTTGATCTCATAGTCCTAGTTTTGTACTGCCACTCTAAGACATTCCTTACAGGCACTCCAGGCAAGAAAGACTTAACCACATCCTCTGGATTCCATTTAAAGTGCAAGAAGAGACACATGCACCCCAATGTTTATAGAAGCACTATCAACAATAGCCAAAGTATGGAAAGAGTCCAAATGTCCATCGATGGATAAATGGATAAAGAAGATGTGGTATATATATACAATGGAGTATTACTCAGCAATCAAAAAGAATGAAAGCTTGCCATTTGCAACTATGTGGATGGAACAGGAGGGTATCGTGCTAAGTGAAATTAGTCAGTCAAGGAAAAACAAATATCATATGACTTCACTCATATGAGGACTTTAAGAGACAAAACATGATAAGGGAAGGGAAACAAAAATAATGTAAAAATGGGAGGGGAACAAACACATAAGAGACTCTTAAATATAGAAAACAAACACACAGTTGCTGGAGGGGATGTGGGAGGGGGATGGGCTAAATGGGTAAGGGGCATTAAGGAATCTACTCCTGAAATCATTATTGTACTATATGCTAATTTGGATGTAAATTAAAAAATAATAAAATTAAAAAAATAAAATGCAAGAAGGTAGCCACATAATTCTTTAGGGATTTTAATAAGGGTTAAAACCCAAAGGACTTCAAAAATCTCAAATGTCTAGAATGATTGGCTATATTCTTCACTGAGCTTTTATTGGAACTCAATTCCACTTTAAAAAAAAATAAAAAGTTCTTAATTTTATTGATTCTCAGGGTAAGCAACACATCCTTCTATATTCTTTTGTCTAGGTGCTTAAATACCTTTTTATGGCTAATAAAACTAGTCAAGTTTCTTTTCCTTTTTAATGTTTAATTATTTTTGAGAAAGGGAGGAGGGGCAAAGAGAGAGGTGGGGACAGAGGACACAAACTGTAAGATCACGACCTGAACTGAAATCAAGAGTTGGATGCTTAACTGACTGAGCCACACAGGTGTCCCCAGTTAGTCAAATTTCAACTTCATTTTTTTATCCAATTCAAAATCTATTTGCCATTTATGTCAGGTGCTGCTTCTATGTGTGTTCTTTCTGCGCTTTCTTTATCCTTGAAGCCTGTAAAGCTTAGCACGGTGAACCATGCTTGCAGGCACTCAAAAGGGTAGGGTGAATGGGTGCAGACGTCTGTCGAACAGTTAGTATGTTGTAGCTACTGGACAAGGAGTTTTAATAGTAACAAGAGCAATGACCAACCTCTAGTGAGGATTTTATGTGGCAGGTGCTGTGCTAATGTACCAACTATATATACATCATCTCATGATCCTCCCAATAATCTAGTGAGATGAGTTATTCTGCCCAGACACAGACAGATTAAGTAATTTTTTGAGGGTTACACAGCCAGAGCTGGGATTCATTTCCAAGCTTTTAACAGTTGCCTTCACCCTTGCCCCTCTTGATCTACCTCATTTAATCCTGACCATCCAAGAAGCAGGAAGATGGTGTTCAAAACTTTTACACATAAACCATACTATAAGTGAAATGCTATGTAGAACCTCATATCAGGTAGAAAGAAGAGAGGCTTTTCTGAGCTTATCAAGGGGTGAAGAACGAGGAATCCATCCAAGTGCCCCAAGTTCTAGTTCTAGCAATCTCTGCAGCAAAATGTGAGAAATGCTGTTATAAATTAAGAAATTGGAGTTGAAGTACCAAGAAATCTGCCCAAGTTTAATCACCAAATAAATAACAGAGCAGTAATTTAAACCTTGATTAGCTTGACTCCAGTGTAGACTTCTACACATGGACAGATGGATTTTGCCAGAACAGTTATTTCAAAAACATATTAAAACTAACCCCAAATTCTGCACTTCCAATGCAAGGAAAGATTTAGAGGTTCACACAGTAAGTATTCCAAATTACCAAGATAAAATACACCAGAAGACACTATTTATTTATTAAAGAAACACTAAAGTACATCCTAACTGTACTAAGCTAAATCCTAGATCCAGGATCACAAATGCAAAAAGGAATTTTAATAAAACTAAGTCACTTGTGTTCTTAATGTCCATGCATATGCTGTGAATATATATCCTTGTGTACAGATTTTTAAATATATCCATATTTTCTTCTGCCACAAAATCAACAATGACCACCTTACTTCTTTGGCATCATCACTCCATTATACTCATTTCATACATCAATGGTAACGGCATCCGCAATAAGTCACCCACACCAGAAAGAACAAATTCACTGGTGTGATATATTTCCCTTCTCTGTAAAAAGTCCTTACGAATTCTCATTTGAATCCTCTGATACCTTTAAGATTTAGAATCTATATTCTTTTTTTTTTTTAATGTTTATTTTTGAGTGTGGGGAGGGTCAGAGAGAGGGGAGACACAGAACCCGAGGCAGGCTCCAGGCTCTGAGCTGTCAGCACAGAGCCCAATGCAGGGCTTGAACTTAGGAACCACGAGATCATGACCTGAACCAAAGACGGATGCTTAAGCAACTGAGTCAGGCACCCCTAGAATCTATATTCTGTTTGTACTTGTGAGAATATCTACCAAATTTGGAACAATCCACCAGGACTCTTAAAGGTATGCTTCTAAAGCATGGCCCTCACCAAAACAATACTCTGTGATCAAACATGTTTGGACAATGCCATACACTATATGCCCATTTTAGTGTATACGTACACTAAAGGGTTTGAGAAGATCCCAGGGCAAGTAAGATTTGGTAAATGGACATGAATTTCCAAAACATATTTCACTAGGAACCAGTTTTATTTCAAATAATTCCTCCTGCTATCCTGGGGACCATATTTTAGGAAATGCTATACTGGAGGAAAGGTGTTCTAGAATAGATCGGTTTGGGGAGATTGAAAAAGATAAAATTGAACAGTTCTCTCTCTGACAACCCCATTGTATCCAACACTTTTCCTCATAGGTGTCTGTCCCACCCTAATGCTTTTGTTTTCTGATTACTTTAAACCTTGGAAGAAATGGAAGAAAATAGAAAATGGGAGAAATGGAAAAGGAAGAAAATAGAAAAAATGAGAAAAATAATTTTTAATAACTTACTTTATAGTCTGAAATACTGACATTTTGAAATAAATTTATTAATGTTAGTTCCAAAGGCAAATTATTTTACTGAAAAAATGATTCAGTTAGTCCAAATAGATGCCTCTATTTATTGATATATGTTAAACACTTGGGCATGTACTTAGGAGCTCTCTATATATCATTGCTATTTAGAAATGAACATACAGATACACCTTTATGCAACAAGTATGCTGAACAAGCATAATTCATAACATAAAACTTTTATTTTCTTTCCTACTGTCCCTCTAAACTTGTCTATCATTCGGTGTTAATGATCTTCCTCTGCCCTTGGATAAAAAAACTCTAGCAGGCCCATGGGTTTGGTTTTCACAGGTAATAGACAGTTCTAGAACCACTTCAAGTTATAAACAGAAATGCCACAACAATGTATTATGCAAACGTCTGTCCTCCCCTTCCCAGTCTGGCCCTGCTTCCATCTAGAAGCCTACAATAGGATGATGGCCATGGTGATTTTCTCCTTTTCCCCCCTACTGTCCCTGCCATTCCCTCACCCTACTAGCTAATGTTCCGACTCTTCCAAGGTTGAAGAAATCAAGGGACAGGTGAGCTCTTCCTTGTGCTGGTTCTGTTATAAGCTGGCTTTGCTCTCTCTGGGCCTGTAGTGGAATGGATATGTATAAGGAGTTGTCTGTGTATCTGTATGTCTGTAAGAGCTGATGGTGAGCTTTCTTGGGGAGTTTTCATAGACAATGAGAGGGTCCCTGCAGGGTCCTTCTCTCAGACAGTTCATTGGACCTCTAGACTCTTCTCTAGGTTGTTCTTTGTGAACCCCTTCCTGAGTCCCAAGGATCTAGCAATCTGCCTTGAACCTCATATGTTGTGGTTGATCCCCTGACCCTTTCAGCTACCAGATTTGACTAGATTCAAAACAACTCATTGGCTCTGTCCTCTGCAGTCTGGATCTGGTCCCTAAGAAGCACTTAACTGTCTCGTGCTCTGACAAAGACTGGAAAAGCAGGCTGATTCTCAAGCATCAGCACACCTGTCCTACCACTCACATAGCTGACCAGCCTATCTTTGCTTTCCCTTCTAGATTTCCTAGGATGAGTCAGATACTGATGTACGGGCCACTCTAAATACCTCAGACCCGACGCAGGCATCAGGCCTCTCGGTCCTCCAACTGCAAGAAACATAATTCAGAACTCTCTGTTTAGTCCTCTTGATGATGCCTTTCTGGGCTTGGGGTTACAAGACAGTACTTACCACTATTTCTCCCAGCAGCATGATGACAACTCACTGCATGACCATAGCTCTTTCCAAAGAAATTTCTTCTCTAACCCCCTGTTGACTTTTAAATATGCAAAAAACATGGAACAGACTCATGCTGAAATTCTGCAAATGTGATATTGTAGACCCAAAATAATTCTCTAATAGTCTAATCATCATGCTTACGTTGGGCTGTCAAAAAATAAAACTTCTGAGACCTATTCACAATAGAATATAAGACACTTTCAGATTCAATTCCTTACAAGAGTTTTTCATCTCTTTATGTTCAAGGATCTACAAATGCTCATTCAGCAAATGGGATAGTTGGGTCTTTGGACAGCTATCCTATAGATGCCTCAGTGAAAACTAAGACAAGAGGAGACCCATTCTAACATCCTGTGCATCCTACACATATATGTGTGTTTGTAGTTTAAATGCAGTTTCTCTAACAACTTCCACTATTTAAGAATGATATAAGAGCCTCAGGACTCCCTAAATTCAACAATAATTTCCAGCTCTCACTGATCACTGCTGATTCGGATGGATGGTCATCATTATAAAAGACTTTACAACCAACGGCTTACCTTGAGAATTTTCCAATTCATATGTTCCCAGATTAGAATAAATAAAACCTACTTGAAATATGTGGACTTAAAATAGCCTTTCAACATATTCCTCACACATTAAATTACTCTCAAATTACTAGCTATTAGTGACATTCCTGATAGTGCCCTAGATTTTTCAACTTTTCCAACAGCCCAGATGGTCAGAAAGAACTTTACCAAATTTGTATCATCATTTTTAATGGAATGATTTTAAATATTCTTTTAATAATCAGCTCAGAGTTATATTGGAAGAAAACTACTTACCAGTATTTGCAACTAAGAGAATAATTACCTGGATAAACTAGAAAATTCCTAGTGTTTGTAGTCGAAATGAAAAATAATATAGGGCCAAGGATGTAAAAATCATACATGTATATTTTTACATATTTTTTTAAATCACAAATTGGGAAACATGGTATAAATCTAGTTACTTCTGTCCACATCCATTTGAAAGAATTCCATAAATTCCCTAAGACTAAAAAAATAATTCTCTAATAGTTAAGTCAGATGTCTAATCATCATCCTTATCTTGGGCTGTCAAAAAATAAAGCATTTGAGATCTATTCACAATAAAATATAAGACACTTTCAGATTCAATTCCTTACACGATTTTTTCATCTCTTTATGTTCAAGGATCTACAATGACTAAATTAATCAGCCAAAAAGTACATCTGAAGATTCTCTAACTAAGGGAACTTTACAAAAACACGAACATAATTATATTTGGAGGGAAACTTTCTTTAACATAGAGGGAGTTGGGAAAAATGAAATCAGGAAAAAAAATATTTAGGGTTTGTTTTGATTTTGCTTTTATTTTTTAGGAAAATAATGTCACCAATGATCTTAGAAGATAGGGTATGAAGTTACTTACTCAGAGTAATTAAAGCTATAAGGGTAAAGACGGAGAGGGAAAAAAAGTAAAATAACTGATCATTTCCCTCTCTTCACCTGGCCTTAATTCAAATCAGAAAACTTTCCCCCCTGCATGACTCCATTAACGGAAAAGAAACAATAGAGGTAAATGTGTATTCTTGAAGTAACCCAGAACACGCACTATATGGCAAAAACTGCAATGTTGTCATTCAGCAATTATGATGCTCTAGTTTATTTTTTAAATAGCTTCCAATTGCATGTGATCACAAAGTGGTCCTGGATACAGCAAGAGCTCTTCATTTAATGCTATGCACATTTTCCCCCAGAGCTTCCCTGCCACCTCATGTCATTCTTCCATAACCCTATATGGTGCTCCCCAGAAATTGCCTTCAGTTATGAACACCCAGGAAAACATCCCTGTGTGGAAAGGCATAGAAAAGAGTCTACTGTCTTTACTTTCTGCAGAAAAAGGCAAGAAATATTCCTTTCAGGGTAGTCATCCAATACCTGAGTTTTGTTTTTGTTTTTTGAAAGAGAGTGCATGCAGGGGAGGGGCAGACAGAGAGGGGGTGCATGCAGGGGAGGGGCAGAGGATCTAAAGTGGCTCTGTGCTGACAGCATTGAGCCCGATGTGGGGCTCGAACTCACAAAAGATGAGACCATGACCTGAGCCCAAGTAGGCAGCTCAACCAACTGAGCCACCCAGGTGCCCCCTGAGTATTTTTTTTTAATGTTTGTTTTTGAGAGAGAGACAGACAGACTGACAGACAGAGAGGGAGCACAGAACCTGAAGCAGGCTCCAGGCTCTGCGCTGTCAACACAGAGACTGATGCAGGGCTCAAACTCATGGACCACGAGATCATGACCTGTGCTGAAGTCAGAACTCAACTGACTCAGCCACCCAGGCACCCCTACCCCCCTGAGTATTTTTAATATTCCCAGCAGGTAGTTTCATTTGTTTGTAGAGAGGATGAAAGTTCAAAGGAACACAGAGTAATAAGGGGTCTGAGGCTACAATTTTCTCCAAAGATAGCATCTCCCAAAATTAGGAAGGGCCTCAGCAATGAGAAGTCATGTTGCAAGGGGGGAGGTGAGAGTCCCAGCCAAGAAGGGGTCTGCCCAAGGCCTCCTAGAAGGAAGAGACTGGACTCCAGTTCCCGGGATCCTCAGTGGAGGACTCTTTCTACTACCCCATTTCTCCTTTGTCCTCTCCTTCTGGGCAAATGCACAAAGCCTCTGACAAATGCACAAAGCCTCACTTACAATAGCCCATTACTGAAAATAACAAGGGCTTGCCAAAAGAAGAAAAAGTTTGAGAAGCAGATTCCAATTAACTGTCTCTGATTGCTAGATAACTCGTCATTCTGATTCCAGCAATATGCGTTATTTATTTATATCCAACCCTTGTTCCCAAAATAACTTGATATATTTTGTAGAAATACATAAAATACAACTAGCTAAAAATAAATACAATGGAGAAATTATCTCAAAGGGGGAAAAAAAAGGATAGGAAAATCTAGTCTATTAAAATCGCCTATCCTAGGATCTCATGGAAAGGTCAAGGAAGTATCGATATTCCAAAAGGACCTCCTAGAGAAACTGTCATATACCATGAAAGCAACCTATATAACTGGTGGCTTAACAGCCAATATTGTAGGCAATGCAATAATAGTTTCCCATCAGAATAAGTTGGGGATTGAAATGAAATGTTAATAGGAGTTTACAGTGAGGGATGAGGCACAAAATTTCTTTTAAGGTCTTAATATGCGGGATTTGAGTTTTGAAGCAACTCATTCCTAAACCTTGCCGGATTGGGAAGGAAAAGAGAAAAAAAAAATGGGTAGGACAAGGAAAGAAGAGGTTGCAGAGTAGGGTGAGCCAGAGGGAACCACGACAGGTTGGTGTCAACCTAGGCATCATTTATTAAAGAACTGAAAATAATTCATTGCATAATTGGAGGCTCAAAGTCACACATCGCCTGGACTCAATTGCACTTTTGTTATGTTATAATGCAATATAGTGCAAATCAATTGGCTCAGAATTTAAAATTAGAGCCCAATTACCTGTGGAAGGGAATCATAAATCCAACTTGCATTTTTCTAACAGGGTTAACAACTCATGATGCCAGCTTAAACTCAGGAAAATAAATTTTCTGGGCTTAGGAACAACTGTGCACGGTATTTTATCACCCTGGTCCAGGGCACCAGGTTGAAAGACTGGGGATGTCAGGGTGTGGTGTTTGGGGGAGAATAGAAGCCTAAAGCAAAACAAACACATCGAGTGCTGAACTGTTGCTGAAAACAGCAACTGCATTGCCAGGAAATCAGAACTGGAGTACTTCTGGGTAACAGGCAGTCAAAATCTGGACACCTGTTATGTGGTGAAGTAGTAAAGGCAAAAAAAAAAAAACACTCCTAGGCTTTCTTGTTCAGAAAAAAAAAAGGTCCCTGGCACTAGAAGTGAGATGAAATGCTAAGGAAGAGGAGAAACCCAACCCCTCACTAACAGCTCGCCAAAACCAGACCTTGCTGAGTGAGGTCACACCTGCACTGAACCAGAGACTCCTTCCCTAGGCAGTTGGTTGACTTTTTTTTTCAACTGGAAACATCTGGCGGAACACTGAGGGAAGAGGGTGAGGGTATAAAACTGTGGCAAGGACAGTGTTAGTATAAACTGGTACAGACTTCGTGGAGAATACTATAATACTGCATGTACATATATATACCCATATATCATACATTTTTGACACTGAAATTCCATTTTCATAAAATTTGCTTAAGACACAATTGAACAAGGGTGCAAAGACATACATACAAGGTTCTTTGTCACAGCATTGCTTCCTACAGCCACAGTTGGAAGCAAACAAAATCCATCAAGGGGGATGATTTTAGCAAACTATATTTCACATATACGGAGTAATACTATGCTGGAATTATAGATGATGATGGAAAATTCTATGGACATGTCACATTGTAAGATAAAATAACAACAGTATTGGAGGTGTCAAATTTGTGTGTGCGTGCATTTGTGTGTATGGATGTGTACACGTGCACAGATGAAGAAGACAGTGTGAGGCAAAATGCCCCCACATATTAATCAAGGTTATCCCTGTGTGGTAAGATGATAGGTGATACTTAATTCTGAAAAGTAAAAATAGGGGCACCTCGGTGTCCCAGTCAGTTAAGCATCGGACTCTTGATTTCAGCTCAGGTCATGATCTCATGGATGTTGAGATTGAGCCCCACATTGGGCTCTATGCAGACAGTGTGGAGCTTGCTTGGGATTCTCTCTCTCTCTCTCTCTCTCTCTCTCTCTCTCTCTCTCTCTCTGCCCCTCCCCTGCTTGCGCTGTCTCTGTCTGCCTCAAAGTAAATAAATAAACTTAATAAAATAAAATTAAATAAATAATATTGTTTCTGTGGTGTTGGGTTTTGATTTTTAATCTTATAAAATAGACAGGTATTCCTTTTATAGTCTGAAAAAATACAGCAGTTTCTGCTTTGGGTCTTTTTTAAAGTCAGGAGGATAGGAAGAAGAGCAGCAAATTAGAGAAGCGGAGATCATGCAGGTTCCTGGGGACCCTCACTGCACAAAGCACCAGCACCTATCCTGAAATGGTTTGTGTTTTCACACAGAATTCCACTGACTGGTACATTTCCTCGAGGAGGGGAAACAAATTACACCAAGACAGATCATTTGTCCCTCTTACCTTGTGTTCTGTGGGTCAAAATCACTCAGTCCATATGAGGCTTCTGAGAGCAAATAACATACCTTACAGACCTAAAATATAGCAAGAAACCTCAGAAATGGCACCTTCTACACAGCACTTCCTGTTGTCTCTGTTTTCTCATCTTCCAAATGAACATGTGAAACTGTTACTTCACAAAGTCAATTTCTCTTTTTCAAGCAAATAAATTGCCAAAGAAATACGCTCTGAGAACACACGCTTCTCACTGACTCACTTCTGTACCTTGGTTTCATCTGGTCTGTGCCAGGGGCAGATAACTGCAAAGTGAGAACAAAGGACCTGGAAGGACGGTGAGATCACCCCATTCAGTGTCCTCAGTTTGTTCCTTCCCCAGGTGAACCAGCCAGGACTAAAGCGGGGAGTCTCATGCTCAGTCCACCGTTTACAACTTCCATTCATAATGCAACTGTAGCTTCCCCGTTCTAGAAAATCTTAATATTTCTTTAGCTGATGTTCACAGAAATCAGACTTTGGAGTCAGGTGCAAGATACAGAGAAAAACAGAGAGCAAAAAGCAGCAAATCTAACATAATACACCAGTTAGCTTTTCCAGATGCATCTGAGAGATACTTTCAATAAAGGAAAACACCTCAAACGCTATTTGACACAGGACACTCTTGATTCTGTCATATAAAAGGTTAAAAGTTCACGCAGGACAAAGCCAGATGGGTCATTCGGGGACATTTTTTAAAGTTTTACTTTCAGCAGCACATAATTTAAAGAGGCTTCTTTTTTGTATTTCCATTAAAACCTGACATATTCACTATAAGACATCTGGAAAATAAAATGTTAATAAGCAAAAAAGGATAACATACAATTCAACCAACAGACAACCACACTTAAAATTTCAGTACAGTTCCTTCTGGTTTCTTTTCCTTTTTGAATGCTTGAGATCTTAATACATACACCATTTCTAGGTTATCTTTTCCCCTACATTATACCTAAGCATTTTACCAAGACGTTACCAACTATTTATAAATCTCAAATACTGATTGTATTCCATGGTATGGGTGTGCCAAATTTTTATTTAAAAATGTATATTTTTATACAATGTATATTGTATGTTTTAGATAATGTATATTTTTATATAATGTATATTGTATATTTTAGATAATGTATATTATCTAGGATTTTTCTACTATACGCTAATGCTATAATGAACATTTTGACAAATGAGCCTTGACCTTAAATTCTAATTATTTTCTTCAATTTCCTAAAATGGGGAATCACTAGGTAAAATAAACATTTTAAATTACCTGAAGTTTGTACCAAATTTTGTTGTTCCTAACAAAAGCATATAAAGGTATAAAGGTATTGGTGGGGTTTTTTTCAGTAATTAAGCCATATTTTAAAAACTTTGTTAATTCTGTAGATTACATAGATACAGTTTTAATGTGAAACTCTTATCACTGAATAGTTTCATCTATTCATTGTTCCTCCTTAGGCATATCTACTCCTAAGCTCTTTGTCCATTTATCCACTGAGGAAGAACACATTCTAATTGATGGTACATTTTGATCAATGACATCCAATCGTGCTTTCTTCACTAAATAAAATAAAAATAGGGCTTCTTTCAAATTGAAGTACAGTTGACACATGTTACACTAGTTTCAGGTGCACAACACACTGATAAAAAATAGAACCTTTTTTTAGACATTTTTTAAAAATTATTTATTTTTGAGAGAGAGAGAGACAATGCTTGTGAGCCAGAGAAGGGCAGAGAGAGGGAGGGAGAGAAAGAATCTCAAACAGGCTCTGTGCTGTCAGCATAGAACCTGACACAGGGCTCAAACCCACAAACTATGAGATCATGACCTGAGCCAAAATCAAGACTTGGACGCTTAGAGCTTACTCAACCAGGTGTGCCCCAAATTAGAACTTTTAAAGTAGGTCTACAAACTCGCTGAATTGACAAATGTGGAAGAAAACATAATTCCTGGCATGATCAGTTACAGGGTGTAGAGAAAATAGCAGAACATACTGTTTTCACGAGTATATTTTGTATGGGCTCCATTTAGTTAATGAAATGTTTCTGCAACTTCCTGGGACTGCTGATTCCAAGCATCAGATTAACAAACTGTTGAAAATAAAATGAAGAGCTACAAGGCATTTCTCTAGCATGTGGCATACGAAAATCACAAACTGTCTTTTTAAAAAAGAGTGTGTCTGGTTCACATTGGTAAACTGAACAAACCCATTTACCTCCTTTCCCACTCAAAGCACTTTCTAAATGACACGAAAGGAGTACAAAGGTGTAAACCCATAACCACAGAAAGGATGAGAAGAAGCAATGAGACAATGAGTGATTTCAAGAAAATCTGTTGACACGTATCATAGCAAAGGAAACCCCAGCCTAAAGGGGGGTTTCAGCAAAGGAGAGAACAGACCTGCCCATAAAGACCCAAGTCTCAGAAACAGGAGGTACAACAGAGGGTGGGAGTGGGGTTGGTATTGGAAAGAGGGCATTGTCTATAGGTCAATATATGTAACACGGAGTGCCTTCCCTCCTGGCTCTCCATGTGGACTGGACTGAAGCCAAGCACTAGCTTCAAGGCAATTAAAAAAAAAAGTGTCAGGAGGGCCTGGGTTGCTCAGTTGGTTAAACATCCAACTCTCAATTTTGGCTCAGACCATGATATTACAGTTTGTCAGATCAAGCCCCACCTGGGGCTCCATGCTAATAGCACAGAGCCTGCTTGGATTCTCCCTCTCCCTCTCTCCCTGGCCCTCCCCCACCAAAAGAAATAAAAGTAAACTTAAAAAAAAAAGAAAGGAAAATACAAAGATCTAAAAAAAAGTTTCTGGGGAGGACTAGGACACTTATTATGGGTGTTTAAAACCTCATTCTGGCAAGTTGGGATCCCCATCCACAGGCTCTAAACTTCAACCTTTTAAACAGGCCATTTAAAAGACCCATCAGTTAAAAATTGCTCTCAAAAGGGGCACCTGGGTGGCTCAGTTGGTTAAGCGCCAGACTTTGGTTCAGGTCATGATCTCATGGTTCATGGGTTTGAGCCCCGCTTCAGGCTCTGTGCTGACAGCTCAGAGCCTGGAGCCTGCTTCGGATTCTGGTTCTCCCTCTCTCTCTCTCAGCCCCTTCTTGGCTCACACTCTGTCTCTCTCTCTCTCTCTCAAAAATAAATTAAGAAATTAAAAAAAAATAGCTCTCAAAGAGTCTTTCTATGGCCTCATTCTTTTATACACAACCCCAGATCACCAGGAATCTAATACTACAAGAAAGGGCACCACAAAAAAGATCAGGAGCAAACAAAACAAAAGAAAATATGACACTGAGGAAACAGTATAGAGAAAAGATACAACCTTTAAAGAAAACCTATTTAATATCCACAAGAACAATTTGAAGAGATTTGGTAGCTACACAAGGAAAACATTTTAATTATATTTTAAAGGAGCAATCCAATAACAAGAAAGATCTCCTGGGAATGATATGATTTCCTAAATAAAAGTTCCATACAAAGTTTGATGGCAAAGTTGGAGAAATCTCCGAGACAACTGACTACACCCACAAATAAGTGAGAAAAAAAAATGAGATGTATAGATGACCAGACCAGGAGTTCTAAGAACAGGCTAATAATATGAGTTTCAGAATGAGCAAAAAGAAACTGAAGTGGAAAAATTATCAAAGAAATTATATTAGAAAATTTCCCAGAGCCAAACAGAGACATGAACCTTCAAAGGATAGGAATCTACTCAGTACAAAGGAGATGAAGTGCCAGAAAACTGAGGTTAAAAAGAAATTCCTAATAGCCTTCTAAAGAGAAAAGAAAAACAAACCAACAAAAAGGTAGCCTATGAAAGAAGTAAGGATCAGAGTGACATCAGATTTATCAGCAGCAACGCTGGATGCTAAAAGGCAGTGGTAAAAATGATTTTGAAGTCTATGCCCAAAGTATCAATTCTGTTTGGAAGCAAAACTTAAAACAAAGTTGCAAGGACTCAGATAATTCACCTCCTATTCACCCTTCCTTGGAAAATTGCAAGCAAAATTTGAAAGTAAGTAAAAACAAAAACAAAAACAAACAAACACAGAAAACCCGTTAGATCCAGCAAACAGTGAATCCCACCCTGGAGGGCACTGGGCGAACCTCAAGCTAATTCTATACAGCACATCTACGGAGGAACACCCTGTGGAAATAAGAGCAAATGCAGCCCTACAAGGAAGGAGAACAATAGACCCTCATAGTAGAGGCACTTTACGAGCTTTGAAACCTTGAAGATGATGCAGGCGCATGCTTAGGAAAGGCAAGAGGATACCAGAAACCCCAGGGGAAACAAACACAAACAACTTTATAAGAACCACGTGAAATATACACTCCACACACTAAAAGATGGAATGATTTTGACAAAATGAGAAGGGAAGAGAATCCATTTGAACCTGACTCTGGGCACAGTCTCTTTTGAGTATCACAGGACATTTGACACTGTAACCATAGAGCACACTCAGGTCTGCAGTAAATAATTTCACAAAGTCCTAATTATGCAAATCCTTTTCATTAATTTCAACTTTGGAAAAATCACAAAGACCATGCTGGTGACAGCAAATGTAAATTAAACTTGGCAATGCAAAAATAATGGTAGAGCTGCCTGAGGATGGAGAGTGCAAGAGGAAGAATATTAAAGAAAAGGGTATGAGTGCTTGTAACTCATCTGCCCACGAGGAGGTAAGAGATCCTGCCCAGATTGATGAACCAATAAGGGGAAGTTTAAATTCGATTTAGAAGTGGCAAGAACAATGGGAGTTGAAAATAATGTCACATTATAGTGGGAGAATGTGGAAAGGTAAGTGTAAGTAAGCGAAATCCTTCTGTTTCTTAGAAGAAAATCAGTAATAATGGATAAAACAGATAAAATATCAACTCACGATAATGAGCTAAAACCAGGAATGAGTCATAGCTTTGCATTTAGTGGGTGCAACCAGAGGGGGAAAGGGTGGAGTTGGGAGCCATTACTTTTTATTATAAGTATTTCTAAATTATTTGATTTGTACTATGTGCTGGTTAATGTTTTCCATTAAAAAAAAGAAAATTATAAAAAGAGCAAGTGCATTGTGAGCCCTCTTTTACTAAAAGCAAAAAATAAACACTTTAGCCTGGATAAAATGTTGTCTTCTGAGTCTCTGGACAACTCTGGAGGAATAGTAAATTTCGTATAACTGGGTTTAGTTATAATAAGAGAGGAGCAAATGCAGTGCACGGAAATGAGATACATCATTATTCCCAACAGAACAATTAAGCTTTCATTAGGACTTAATGACAGGATGACATTCTAGGGTTTGGAAGGTAAGCACATCCCCTTCATTATCAAATCAAAGAATATCCAGTATTCAGAGGCACTTTTTTCTTTATCTGGATTTGCGTGGATTCTGCCTCCCTGCAAGCCCCTTCATGACCCGAGATAAAGATGGAAATCAAAAGTTCCCTATTGCTAACTGCATGGGCTCTCATTTCCTCAAGACTGCTGCCTCCTAGCCATTTCATATTAATATCACCCAATATGGACAGCAGGTGCACATTCAAATACCCAGCTAGGTACGTTTCCCAGGATGTAATTTTGAATGGGCCAGTTGTTGGATGTTAGTGAGACGCGAGTGATCCATGTTTGGACTCCCGTGCCCATCTGTCCTGAAGGCCTGGTGTTCATGTTATTTAGAAGAGCCTGGGTAAACTTAACTATCACACCCTGTGTTTACAGAGAAGGTTGGTTCTGAGTTCAATTACAATCCCTAGCAGTTTAAATGATAGCTGCTGTGCTATAATCTAAAATAAATTGCTTTTCTCGAGAAGCCATGTAAGCTTTTGCACTGCAACTTAGCAGACCTGCTAGTTTTATCTCATCTGAAATTCAAGCAAAGTACAAAAGCTGGGCCTCTGAACTCCTGTGTTTCCCTGGAATGGCATTCTTCAACACTGTGGGGGCTTTCTGTATACCCATAATCCCTATCCTGGAACTAGATTCCTGGGAAAGCAACACTGTATTTCCATTTTTTTTTTTTTTTTTTTAATGCAAGTGATCCCTCTGCATTTGTTTTTGTTTCCTCCATGCAAGCCTCACACTTCGCTTGGGCTCTGTTGAAAGAACTATATTACGTGGGGGCAGGATCTATTGTCCCTGTTCTCATGGCTAGGAAGCTGATCCACCACCACAGGCCAAGACAACAAGTGTACAGACATAAGCACCCTAATAAACCTGGCTACCACTGCAGTTCTGTTTAAATTCACCTCCTTCCCGCCTCTTTACTGAGAAAGGATTAAAAGGAAAGAAAGTTGGCCAGTGCTCAAAACCTGAAGTGGAAATTCTACCTTCCCGTACCCCTTACCTTCCTCTGTATTTTCCCCAGAGGTCCCATAGGTTGGAGCTCACAACTTCCTCTCAGCACAACCAGACCCAGGGCCTTAGGAGGGGCACAGCTGCCTCAGCGCTTCGCTGATGGAGATGGTTTCTGATCCATTAGATGCCTTTCCACAAAGGCAATTGAAAGGTTTCCAACGTTCACTGCGTTCTTTCAGATTTAACAAGGCAACGTAATTAACGCTGTCGTTTTTCCACCACTCAGCAAGAGAAAATTGCCCTTCCAAAAGATTTTTCACATGTACAAAAATAATCCATTAATATTTTTCCCTTTCAGATTTTTTTTTTTTGAGATTGAGAGCAATTGGTTTGGGGTGTGTTTTGGGGTGGTATGTGCTCAGCATTTCTCTGAAAGGGGAAACTTCTTTATGCCTACCAAAAAGAACAGCCAGAACAACAACAACAAAAAGCAAAATGAACACTTTAGACCAATTCAAATTCAAACTTAGAGCCACTGTGAGAGCAAGGAAGTTTGATTCCTTTGTATCATAAGCGTAGAGCCAAGCCAAGGGAGAAAATGAAACGCTCCTCTTAAATCATGTGAATCCTGCAGTCCTGTTGCATGAGTTCTGTTATAACCAGAGAGAGACAAACTGCACTGGTTCTTGACCAGGGTTCTTAGCGGGGACTAGGAAATGTCCAAGTGATGGGCATGGGGGTGGGGGGTGGCCACAGGGCAACATGTAGGGAACATGCTAAATGCTGCTCAAGGTTCTACAATGGGTTATCTCTGCACAACGAAGAATTATCTGTCCCAGGATGCCAGCAAATTCCCCCTTGGGAAACACTGACCTCAGTTGAGAGAAAGTCAATGATGCAATAAAATAAAATAAGCTCATTGCCCTGGGTCCCTCATTTTCTCATTTTGCAGAGGCTGGGCTGTTGGCAGTGACTAAAGGAATCATCTAGTAGTTTAAAGAAGGTAAGTCACTTATTTTTTTTAAGTTTATTTGTTTATATTGAGAGACAGCACGAGTCAGGGAGAGGCAGAGAGAGAGAATCCCAAGCAGGCTCTGCATTACTAATACACAGCCAGGTGTGGGCCCGAACCCATGAGCCTCGAGATCATGACCCAGGCAGCAATCAAGAGCCAGAAGTGTAACCAACTGACCTTCCCAGGTGCCCCAACGGTAAGCCACTTATTAATT
The DNA here is from genome assembly GCF_023721935.1 of Panthera uncia. Taxonomy (NCBI): domain Eukaryota; kingdom Metazoa; phylum Chordata; class Mammalia; order Carnivora; family Felidae; genus Panthera; species Panthera uncia. The sequence continues at coordinate 27,014,487 of NC_064816.1, forward strand.
CGGCAAATATGTATTAAGTTCTCCCTACATACAGTGTAATTAATGTTCTACATATATCACATCATAATCTTCCCTTTTAGGAAGCTTAAAATGCCATTTTATCCATACAGTTCTTCCTAATGCTCTCAGTTATAAGTAATCTGTAGGTAAAGAGAGAGAATAGCCTATTAGTTAGGGCTGTGGATGCTGGAGCCAAAGATTCTTGGGATCTAATCCAAATTCTGCCACTTACTAGGCTCTGACCTTAGACTTGTTGCTTATTCTCACTGTCTTGCTTTCCTCCCTGGAAAGTGGGGATAATATTGCTGCTCACCTCATAAGATTATTTTGAGAATTAAATGGACATATTAATATAGTCATTAGAGGGGTGCCTGGGTGGTTCAGTCAGTTAAGCGTCAGACTTTAGCTCAGGTCATGATCTCACGGCTGGTGAATTCAAGCCGCGCATCAGGCTCTGTGCTGACAGCTCAGAGCCTGGAGCCTGCTTCTCTGGAGCCCCCTCTGTCTCTGCCCCTCCCCCACTCATGCTCTGCCTCTTTCTCTCTCGAAAATAAATAAACATGAAAATATATATAAAGTCATTAGAACAGTGCATAGCACATGGTAAGGGCTCAAAACATATATATCTTTAGAAAGTGTTTAAAATATATAATTTCTATTGAAATCATTATTGAGATAATTACAGATTCACAGGCATTTGTAAGATATAATACAGAGAGATCCCATGTACATTTTATCCAGTTTCATCTGGTGGTAATACTTGGGAAACCATAGTATAACAGCACATGAGGATACTGACATTGACACAATATACCAATCTTACCCAGAAATCCCTAAATGCACTTTACTTGTATTCATTTCAGTGTGTGTGTGTGTGTGTGTGTGTGTGTGTACTAAGTTTTATACAATTTTATAACTTGTGTAGGGCTGTCTCTTTTACCACTACAAGGAGCCCTCATGTTGTGCTTTTATTTACCATACCCACCGTTCTCTTGTTCCCCTCACTTCCATCCTTAAATTCTGGCATTCACTCTTAATCTATCCTCCATTTCTAACATTTTGTAATTTCAAACATGTTACATAAATGGAATCAAAACGTATGTAATTTATTGGGATTGGCTTTTTTCACTCAACCTAATTCTCTGGAGTATCACCTAAATTGTTGATCATACCAATTGTTCGTTCCTTTTAATTCCTGAGTAGAATTCCATGGGTACCACAGTTTACCTAACTATGTATCTGTTAAAAACATTTGGGCTATTTCTAGATTTTGGCTGCTATGAGTAATGTTGCTATGAGTATTTATGTACAAGTTTTTATGGGAACATGAATTTTCATTTCTCTGAGATAAATGCTTAAGAGTGTAATTGCTCACTCATATGGTACTTGAATGTTTAGTTTTATAAAATAAAAGAAAAACTGCTAGACTGTTTTCCAGAGTGGCTGGGCCACTCTCTATTCTCACTAACACTATGAACCATCAGTTTCTCTGCATACTAATAATTGGTGTTGTCATTATTTTTTATTTTAGCCATGCTGATAGATGTGTGTTGATATTATGGTTTTTCGTTGCAATTCTCTGGTGGCTAATGATGTGGAGCATCTTTTTACTGTGCTTATTTACCATCTGTATGTCTTCATTGATAAACTATCTGTCCATGTTTTGTGGTGCCCATTTTCTAATTGGGTTGTTTGGGTTTTTTACTGTTATGTTTTAGGAGTTCTTGATATATTCTAGATAATAGTCCTTTGCAAAATAGGCAGTTTTCAAATATCTTCTTCAAGCCTGTAGACTGTCTTTTCATTTCCTTCACATGGGTTTTCAAAGAGAAAGTTTTAATTTTAACGAGGTCCAACCTATCAATTATTCCTTTCATGGATTTGTGCTTTTCTGGTCAAGTCTAAGAACTCCTTATCTAGCCTTAGATCCCAACCATTTTTTTCTGTGTTTATTTTTCTAAAGTTTTAAATAATTTTATATTTAAGTTTATAACCATTTTGAGTTAATTTTGGAATAAAGTATATGGTTCATTTTTTTGGCCAGTGCTAATTGGATGTCTAATTTTCCACTACCATTTGTTGAAAAGCTGGGCTTCCTTCGTCGAATGGCTTTTGTACCCTTGCCAAAAGTCATTTGATTATGTGTATGAGGGTCTACTTCTGGGTCCCTTATTCTGTTCCATTTTGTCCTCTGCCACTACCACATTGGCTTGACTAATACAGCTATACAGTTATCTTTAATATTAGGTAGAGTGAGTCTTCTCATCTTATTACTATATGTTATGATTGTTTTGGGTATTACAGGGCCTGGGCCTTTACATATAAATTTCAGAATAAGCTTACTGGAATTTGGTTAGAAATTGCATTCGACCTATGGATCATTTTGTGGACAACTGACATCTTTACTATGTTGACACTTTCAAGTCTCTTCATTTATTTAGGTCTTCTCCGATTTCTTCCACCAGCATTTTGTAACTTTAATAATACAAATCTTGTACATGTTTTGCTAAGTGTATATATATCTAAGTATTTCATTTTCTTTAGAAGCTTTGTAAATGGTACTGCATTTTAAATTTGTGTTTCTACATATAGAAATATTAGTATATGTATATGCAATTGATTTTTGTCAGTATCTTGTGCCCTTGCTGAACTCATTTATTGAGCTTGTGGATGTGGTGGATTATTCACTTTTAAAGTATTAAACCATCCTTGCATACTTGGAATAAATTCCATTTGGGATTCTTTTTACACATTGTTGGATTTGATTTGCTAATATTTTGTTGAATATTTCTGTGTCAAAGTTCACAAGAGATATTGGACTATAATAAACCTTCCTTCCTCCCTTCCTTTCTTCCTCCCTCCTTCCCTTCCTTCCTTCCTTCTTTTTTTCTTTTTTGTGGTCCTTATCTTGCTTTGGTATCAGGATAATACTAACCTCATAAAATAAGTTAGGAAGTGTTTCTGCCTTTTCTATTTTCTGTTAAAGATTGTGTAAAACTGATGTTGATTCTTTAGTATTTAGATATTTAGTAGACTTCTCCAGTGAAACCATGTAATCCTGGAGTTTGTTTTGGGGAGAATTTTAAGTACTAATTTAATTTATTTAATGGCTTACAGGGCTATCCAAGTTGTCCATTGCACCCTACCTGAGTTTAGGTAGTTTATGTTTTGTTTTGTTTTTTAATTTATGTATTTATTTTGAGAGAGAGAGAGAGACCATGCAAGCAGGGGAGGGCAGAGAGAGAGGGAAAGAGAGAAAGAGGGAAAGAGAGAAAAGGCTCCACACCATCAACACAGAGTTCATCATGGGGCTCAAATTCACAAACCATGAGATCATGACCTGAGCCGAAACCAAGTCGAGCACTTAACCGACTGAACCACCCAGGCACCCTAGTAGTATATGGTTTTTGAATACTTGATTTATTTCTTCTAAGTAGTTGAATATATGAATATGAAATTTTCATGGCATAAGCGTATTATCTTTTATTCACTGTAGGATCTGTATTCCCTATTTCTTTCCTGATACTGGTAATTTTGCTACTGTCAGCCATGCCAGTCATTTATCAATTTTATTAATTGTTTAGAATAACCTTCTTATTGGGGCACCTGGGTGGCTCAGTCAGTTGGGCGTCTGACTTCGGCCCAGGTCATGATCTCACGGTTCGTGGGTTCGAGCCCCGCATCAGGCTCTGTGCTGACAGCTTGGAGCCTGGGGCCTGCTTTGAATTCTGTGTCTCCCTCTCTCTCTGCCCCTTCCCTACTCACGCTCTGTCTCTCTCTGTCTCTCAAAAATGAATAAACATTGAAAAAAATTTTTAAAAAAAGAATAACCTTCTCATTGTTTCCTTGACTTTATCTTTTTTCTCTATCACTGATTTCCCCTTTTACCTTCATCATTTCTTCTATTTGCTTGCTTTGCTTTACAGTAAAACCTTGGATTGCAAGCACCTTGTTCTGCAAGTGTTCCACAAGAGGAGCAAACATTTCTAATACATTTTAACTTGATAAGTAAGCAATGTTTTGCAATATGAGCAGTACGTAACACCAAATGTCACATGATCACAACTGAGCCAATGGTTCTCCTCTCTCTCGCTGCAGGGTCATGGGTGATCATCTCCAATGCTCAGATGTTCAGTCTCACTGCTCAGTGTTTGGCAGAAATCAGTGATTTTTCAGAACACTGAAATGGCAGGTTCCTCCAACTGGCACTAGTGTATTTTTTGTCGCTTTAAAGAACCTATGGACAGTCCTTTGTTCCTCCATACAAGAGAAAGCTTAGGAATGTTTTACTTCGTTCTAGGTCAGGCTGCCTGCAGATATAGATCCTTTCTTGGCTACCTTATTGCCAGTTACATTAAATATAGTACATGACAAGAGTTTATTAATACTTTACTATAGTCAACATCTGTGCGAGTGTATACAATGGCCCCCATGCAGAAAAAGATTCCATTGAGCCAATCGATAGCAGTGATTCCGTTAGTGATAGTGAAAGTCATCCTATACAATAACCTTCCTCTCTCTTGTCTCCCTCACACCAGTCACGAAGGTTTTCAAAGGTAAGTGCAAGTTAATTTGTTTATCTTTCTTTATATTTTGTATTCTATTACAGTATTATAATCATTTTATATGAATATTTTTGGGTTGTCGAACGAATCATCTGAGTTTCCATTATTTCCGATGGGGAAATTCGCTTTGATATACAAGTGCTTTGGATTACGAGCATGTTTCCGGAATGAATTATGCTTGCAAAGTTTTACTATATTTTTACAAGGTTTTACTGTATTTTTCTTTCCTTTTTTACTTGCTTCAGGTAGGAACTTAGGTTATTAATCTGAAGCCTTTTGTCATTTCTAGTATAAGTATTTAATGGTACAAATTTCCTTCTCAGCACTGCTTTAGGTGCAGCCTACATGTTTTGATATTTAATGTTTTTGTTTTCATTTTCATTGACTTCTTTGCATTTTTAAATTTCCTTTAAGACTTCCTCTTTAATTTGTGGATACTATAGGAGTATGCTGTTTAACTTTCACATGTTTGGAGTTTTTCTGTTGTCTTTTTATAATTGATTGCTAGTTCGATTTTATTACAGAGAACACATTCTACATGCTTTCAATTTTTAAACTTCGTGTGTGTGTGTGTGTGTGTGGCCCAAGAAATGTCTATTTTAGTGAATGTTGAATGAGTTCTTGAAAAAAATATGTATTCTGCTATTGTTGGATGGACTGCTCTATATGTCAGTTAGGCACTACTGGCTGATCATATAGTTCAGATCATCTATATTCCTTGTGATTTTCTATATGGTAGCTGTATTTATTGTTGAGAGGTGACATTGAAGTTTCCAACTGTAATTGTCAACGTCTCTATTTCTCCTTCAACTCTATTAGTTTTTGGTTTATGTATTGTTTGGTGTGCATACATTTAAGATCATTAAGTTGTCAGGGTGGATTGATGCTTTTATCATTATATAATGTCTCCCTTTGTTTCTAAATATTTTCTTTGCTCTGAAGACTACTTTTATCAAATATTAATGTAGCCACTCTTGCTGTCTAAAAAATGAATATTTGTATAGTATATCTTTTTCTATCCTTTAATTTTTCAACTTCTCTAATCTCTGACTTTGAAGTGAGTTGCTCATAAGCAGCATATAGTTGGATTGTGTTTGTTTACCCACTTTGTCAATCTCTCTCTTTTGATAGGTGATGTTAGATGACTTAAAGTTAATATCATTATTGATATGTTAGCATTTCAGTCCACAATCTTATTACTTGTCTTCTATTTGTTTCCTCTAGTTCTCATTCTTTTCTTGCCTTCCTGTGAATTCTTTGAACATTGTTTTAAGGAATCCATCGTTATTTTAGTGGTTTTGGATGCATTTCTTTGTATAGTTTTCATAGTGGTTGCTCTAAATATTATAATCTAATAGGTAACTTATTATAGTCTACTATTATCGATATTTTATGACTTTGAGTAAAATGTTAAAACCTCACTTCCATTTAAGTCCCTTTACCTTTCCCACTTAAAAAAATGTTTATTTATTTATTTTGAGAGAGAGAAAGAGAGAGCGAGGAAGGGGCAGAGAGAGAGAATCCCGTGTAGGCTCCATGCTCAGCATGGAGCCTGATGAGGGGCTCGAATCCACAACTGCAAGGTCACAACCTGAGTTGGTATCAAGAGTCAGATGCTCAACACACTGAGCCACCCGTGCCCCATCTTTCCCACTTTTAAAGACCATCGACTTGAGGGGCGCTTGGGTGGCTCAGTCGGTTAAGCATCCGACTTCGGCTCAGGTCGTGATCTCGCGGTCCGTGAGTTCGAGCCCCGCGTCAGGCTCTGTGCTGACTGCTCAGAGCCTGGAGCCTGTTTCGAATTCTGTGTCTCCCTCTCTCTGACCTTTCCCCAATCATGCTCTGTCTCTCTCTGTCTCAAAAATAAATAAACGTTAAAAAAAAAATTAAAAAAAAAAAAGACCATCGACTTGAGTATCAGAGGGTGTTATAATTTTTGTTTTGATCAATCAAATACAATTTATAAAACTCATAAAGAAGGAATAGTTTAGTATATGTACCCATAAATCCCTTTCCATTATTCCCACTTCCTTCATCATTCTCCAATATTTCATTTATTATCTTTTCCTTTCTGCTTGAAGAACTTTTAGCCAGACTTTAAGAGTGAGTCTGCTAACAACAACTTCTTCTAGTTTTCCTTCATCCAAGAATGTTTTTATTTCCCCTTCATTCCTAGAGGACAGTTTTGTCAGATATAGAATTCACAGTTAACAGTTCTTTCAGTACTTAAACATGTTGGGGCACTTCCTTCTGGTCTTCATTGTATAAAATGGGGAATCAGCTGCCATTTGAATTGGTATTCCTCTATAGGTAATATGTTCTTTTCCTATAACTGCTTTCAAGGTTTTTGCCTCTTTGGATTCCAGTTTTGAACATTTAAAAGAAACCCATGCTTTGGATTTCTTCTAGTCTATCATGTTTGGGTTCCAGTGAGCTTCTTAGATCTATACATTTGTGTATTTCACCAAATTTGGGGAAGTTTTCAGCCATTATTTCTTCAAACACTCTTTCAGGACCCTCTTCTTCTGGACTCCAATCATATGGATGTTGGATATTTTGTTATTGCCCACAGGTCCCTGAGGTGTTGTTCACTTTTTCGATCTATTTCCTCTCTATAGTTCACATTGAGTAAATTCTATTGTTCTCTCCTTGTATTCAATAATACTATCATCTCTCATTTCCACCCTGTTAAGAATATCCAGTATTTAAAAAAAATTTTCTCCTATTGTAATTTTCAGTTCTATAATTTCCATATGCTTCTGTCTTATAATCTCTATTTATTTTCTGAGATTTCCTATTTTTTAAATTTGTATCAGAAGAATTTGTAATTGAGGTAAATTATTTACATAGCAGCTGCTTTTAAATCTTTGTCAAATGATTCTAACATCTGATTCATCTTGGTATTGGTGTCAGTTGATACTCTTTTCTCATTCAATTTGTGATTTTCTTGGTTCTTGGTATGATGGATGATTTTTAAATTATATCCTGGATATTTTGTTTATTATGCTAGATGACTCTGGATTCTAATTGAATTCTTTATTTTAGCTGGCATCACCCATAAAATTAATCATGTGGCTACTTTTATGAGCTGTAGTTCCAATGGCATTCTAATGTTCACACTGTTTGAGATGTTATTTTGGTCTGCTTTATTTATCTAATGTCACTAGGACTCCTAATGTCCCTTCATCCATCTCACTGCCTCATGGGGTGGAGGAGGTTTCACCAGACTGGGCCTTAGGTGTCTCTCAATGGGAGAGGGATATGGTGAGATCTTGTAATGGTACCACCAGCTGCCTTGGGGTCTCTGAGCAAGATAAGATAAGAGCATTTTAGGCATATGGAGACCAAGAAGCTTCCTGGTTGGCCATTTATTGTGGCCGATCCCCCTTGCTGGTTATGCCTACTTGCTATAATGTCTCTGGGCAGGTGAGAGGCATCTGAAGCCTGCAGAAAAATAGATTTTTTGGATTCGTCCATTTACTGTAGCTGGGTCTCTCCTACTGTTCTGCCTGCCAGTCTCAGTATCTTTTATTGGAAAGGAGAGTCTCAGGTTTAATGGGGAAGGAGAGCATTTCCTCTGGCCAATTATTTTTGGTGAAGCTTTGATTAATCCCCTTGCTGGTGGTGTCAAACTTGTTTGATGTTGCCAGAGAGACCCTCATTCAACCAGGGAAAGAATCAACTTCTCTGGGCTTCCTCCTGTCACTAGGTTGGGCACTGGGAAACACCTGGTCTGTGTGGCTTCTTCTTTGGGGAGGGAGGACTCTAGACACCCTACTACAGTGCTGTTCTTCTAGTCCTGGGGTCTCAAACCAGCTCACCTTCTTCTCATCACCTTTCAGAGCCCTTATTTGGTTGTCTCGTGCTTCATTTCTGGAATTCATAATTGTACCTTATCATAGGGAAAAGTGGGTCTACATCATTTTTGCCAGGCCAGAAGTCTCTGTTTATTATATTTCTAATTGTATATTTCCATTCAAACTTTTTATGGCACTTAACCCTTTCTGGCCTTATATTTATATATACATTGACAGATATGAAGATTTAAAACTTCTTGAGAATTTCTCTTTGCATACTTTACAGTGCCTTGAACATGGTAAGTTCTCCCTGAATAACTCTTATGAATGAATGTATGAGTAAATTAATGAATGCTCATGTATATTTTCTTGTGGCTGTACAATGAAGCAAGCCCTACCTGTTCAGAGAGAAGTTCTTGGCAGAATGTAAGCATGATTTATAAGCATGGCACAGGAGTAACAGTGAGAATCTTGCTCAGTGTATTTACTAAAACATGGCTCTAACATATGCCCACTTGGTCATAAACTCCCTGAGGTCACCACACTCATTTTTCTGTTACCAGCAGATCAGAAAATATGGTAATCCTGGGGCAGACCTCCCCACAATCACTTCCTATATTATTTCCCTCTAGCTAGCTTATACCCTTGCATACACTCACACACACACACACACACACACACTTCAATCATTCAATCTTCCACAGAAGGTAGGAAGTCAAAAAGGGAAATGTGTCACATTTTCTTTCTAAAAATGAAACCACCACATCTCCAATAAAAGATGAGAATGAAACACTGATGCCTAATAACACATGGTACAAAACAATATTGCCAGGAAACTCCAAGTTTTTAGAACTCGTAGAAACATCAGTAAAGATAGCATGTAAGAGATAGAGGGCCCCAGGCAAAGAATGCAATAAAATGTAAGGCCAGCCCCCTGCTGGAGCTCAGAAGTAGGAGTGATGGAACAGCAAGCAACAAGAGACCCTGGGCAACTGAACTCTCCCACAGAGCAGGAAAGGACTGGAAATGAGGGCTTTCAAATGGAAAAGGCCTGATGCCTGACCTCCGATTTAACTACTGGTATCATGCACTGTTATCAATTGGTACAAACCTTTGGTCTTTTAAGATCCCCTGGCATTCATCCCTCCTATTTGCAACACATACTTATCTCCATTTTGGTTTTTGGTTTTCCACAAGCAAGTTTTAATTTTTAATGAAGTCAAATCCACTACTCTTTTATGATCTTTTCTTTTTGCCTTTAAGTTTGTAAGATCCTCTCTCACTATAGTTGGGATACTCATTTCTATGTTGGTTTTCTAATGATTGATTTTGTATATTTATTGCTTTTAATTAAGCTGAAATTAATTTTAGGGTATGGTGCGAGAAAGACTAAAATTCTTCCAACATGAATGCATTCTTTTTTTTTTATTTTTTTAATATTTATTTATTTTTGAGAGAAAGAGAGACAGAGTGTGAGTGGGAGAGGTGCAGAGAGACAGGGAGACACAGGCTTCAGGCTCCGAGCTGTGAGTGCCGAGCCAATGTGGAGCTCAAACTCACGGACTCACAGACTGTGAGATCATGACCTGAGCAGAAGTCGGCTGCCCAACCGACTGAGCCACCCAGGCACCCTTTAAATGCATTCTTGATAAGTAAAAAGTAAGTCTTCCTAGAGTAGAAAAGTCAGCCTAGACACATGCTGCTCAGCTTTCTAAACAGGAATGGAAAGAATAGAATGGCATGGAATACTTTTCTTAAATAGCGAAAACTTCATTGTGTTTCAGTGGGGACTTAAGAAAACTTTCCTTCTGTATCTCTTAGTGTCTCTTGTCCTTTCTGTAGAGTGGGGACACAGATATCATCCATGGTATCCTCAAGGATAAGGTAATTTCTTAAGCTCATCAAGTCTTCTGAGCACATTCCATGTAGAAGATTTCCCAGTACCGATCACACTGCATAGAGAGAGCCCTCCTGGAGAATGTGACCAGTAGAAATAACACTTCACAAAACATGAAATGGTCTATCAAAGGCTTCCCTCTTTCAGGAATGGTCTCAGAAGAAAAATAAGTCTTGGTACTTAGAACGTATTAGATGTTACCTCTCAAAATTCTCTTCAAGTTTTATCTGTTTAATTTAAAAGCAAGCAATGCTTCAGTGTTGGCATTTCTGAGTTAGGGGATGTCAGGACAATAAAAGTTGGATTAAGCAGGGGGAATTTACACGCTTGTTCTATTTAATAAATGGTCTTGGGGAATTCTGAAAATAAAATAGTCTCATTATTAGTTGGCAGTTAACATAGCTGACAGCCAGGGAAGAACTATCCAACTTGTGTCATATTCCCACAGGTGGGTCCATAAAATACAATATTCTTCAGAATACACAGCTTGTCCACCTGCATTCATCCTACAAGGTATACTGACTTCTTGCTATGAATCTGGACCTGAAGGGAATTCACAATAAAAGATGTCTGTTGTCCTCACAAAAAAACAGCCAAAGTAGGTATACCCACTCAGAGTTATCAAAAACCACATGTGTAATTTCTGGATTATGCTAAACTAGATTGGGAGGGTAGAGTCCTCTCATAATGCCCTTGAATGAAGGCTGTCAAAATCTTTCTTTTAGCCATAAAATTATATCATCGGGTAAAATCTAAACAGAAGTCCAACATATAAAATAGAACAAAAGACAAAAGCATAAATTCCCTGGTCCAATGGGGAGCAGTGTTCCTAGAGCATTGCCCTCCTCTAAAACACACTCGTGCACGCACCCACTCTCGCATTCCCTGGAGCTTCACGGAGCAGTCCCAAAACCACTGTACTTGATGAATTGGTGGAGGAACAAATAGAAATGTGATAAAGCAAGCATAGTAGGATGTTAATGGCAGACTCCAGGTGTGGGTATCTAGGGAGATCATTGTAAATTTTTTTCAGTTTTTCTGTATGTTTAAGTTTTTTAGAATATAATGTTGGGGGAAATAAAACCTGTCCTTGCTTCCTATATTTTGAAGTTCTGTTATTAGTTACATAAACATTTATTTATTATTATATGTCCTTGATGAATTAAGCCCTTTATCAGTATGAAATGTCCCTCTTGTTTTTGGTAAACCTTCTTGTCATGGAAGGCTTACTTTGAAGTTTACTTTGATTAATAAAGTCACATTGACTTTCTAAAAATTAATGTTTGCATGGTATATATTTTTCATTCTTTTCATTGTCAACTCTTTGTATCTTCATATTTAAAGTTCAGGTGGTGGAGTCAGCATATAGTTAGTTCTTATGTTTTTATTCATACTGACAATCTCTGACTTTTAATTGAGGTGTTAAGTCCATTAACATTTAATGTAATGATATGATTGTGTTTTGATTTTATTATATGGCTCTTCATTTAATATGTGTGCTGTCCATTTTCTTCTATCTTGCCCTCCTTCTTCTTTCTGTTAAAATGGATATTTTTTTCACATTTCCATCTTATTGCCACTGTAGCCTTTTTAATTATACCTCTTTGTAGTGTGTATGTGTGTTTGACTTAGGTCTGACAACATGCCAGACTCTACCCAAAATTAATATAATACCATTTCACATAAAATGTAAGAATCTTTGAATAGTGTAGGTGCATTTACTACTCCTATGAGCATTGTGCTATTGCTTGTCACATGTTTTACTTCTGCATATATTATAAACCCCACAGTACAACATTATTCCCATTGCTTTAAACATGAAGTTATCCTTTAAGAAATTATAAAAAGATAAAAAACAGCATTTTTAAAAATATGTATTAATTCATATATTTGCCATTTCTAATATTCATCATTTCCTATAGATCCAAGTTTCCGTTTGGTATCACTTCCCTTTAGCCTAAAGCACTTCCTTTAGCATTCCTTGTAGTGCAGGTTGGCTAGTAATACATTTTCTTAGATTTTATTCATCTCAAAGCGTCTTCATTTCAGGTTCATTTTTGAAGTACAGTTAACCCTTGAATAACATGGGTTTGACCTGTATGGGATCACTTATATGAGGACTTTTTTTCAATAAATACAGTACACGGCTGTCAACGTATTTTCTTTTCCTTATAATTTTCTTAATAACATTTTCTTTTCTCTAGCTTACTTTATTGTAAGAACATAGCGTATAATACATGAAACATACAAAACGTGTTAATCTACTATTTATGTTATTGGTAAGGCTTCTGATCAATAGTAGGCTCTCAATAGTAATTTTGGGGGAGACAAAAGTTCTTTGTGGATTTTCAACTACACTGGGGTCAACACCCCTATCCCTTGCATTGTTCAAAAGTCAACTGTAATTCTATATTCACTGTACATAGAAATCTACGTTGACATATCTTTCCATCCTGCATTTCTTTTTGCATATCATTCCATTGTCTTCTGGATTAATAGTTTTTCTTTAGAAGAGTAAAATAATTCTTACTATTGTCTCTTGTATAGAATGTGATTCCCACCCCCCCCCCCCCCCCACCCCAGCCCTCTACAACTTTTCTCTTTACCTTTAAATTTTAGCAGTTCGGCTATGGCATGCTTGGGTGTGGCTTTCTTTGTATTTATCCTGATTTCGTTCACTAAACATCTTAAACTTATAAGTTGATGTTTTTCACCAAAGTTAGGAGACTTATGGCCATTATTTCTTAAAATATTTCTTTCTGCCACACTTTCTCCTCTTTTCTGAGACCCCAATTATACAAATATTAGACTGCTTGCTTTGGTCCCATATGTCTCTGAAGAGTTTTTTTTTTTTCTTTTTTTTCCTCTGTTCTTCAGATTGGATCATTTCTATTGATCTGTCTTAAGCTTAGTGACTCTTCCTTTAGTCTCTAATCTGCTGTAAGGCCATTATTAATTTTTCATTTCAGAAATTATCCTTTGCAGTTATAAAATATCCATTTGGTTCTTTTTTTATATTTTACACGTATTTATTTGAAAGTTCCCATCTTTTCATTCATTTTATGTCTTTCACTTTATGTCCTTTAAATCTTTAAATATATTAATCACAACTCTTTTAAAACCATATCTTCTAATTCTAATATCTAGGTTAATTCAGGATCTTTTTCTATTGATTGCTATTTTTCTATTGATTGCTATTTTCCTAGGGCAACTGCATTGTACTGTCTTCCTTAAGAGTTTTGTTCTGGCAGGCAATTATACTACTAAGAGATCATCTTTATCCTTTCATTGTGAGAGTTGGTCTATTGTGATTCTCTCCTTGGTCCTAAAACATGGCCTTCCTCTAGAGCATGGCCCTCACTCGTAAGGCTGTCCTTTCTGGGGTCTCAGTTGAATGCCCAAATACTCAATGAAGTCTCTCCTCTCTCACTATAATAGAATTCCAACATCTCCCAGCTCTAGTATCTTTGTTTGACTCTTGGTCTCATAGCATCCAACCTCTGCTAGGCCTCAAAGAGTTTTGTCCTGCTTATGCACACCAAGTCCTCACATAATGACCAAAAAGGATCCTCCATGCACACTTCTAGGTACCTTCTCCCATTCATCTCATTTTTCTTCAGTACACTACTCTGCTAATTCTAGCCACCCAAAAGCCTCAAACTACAAGCCCCACCTCCTCAGTTCACTAAGACCATCACCTAATGCTTGGTTCCACCTCCTTACTCTCTGGGCCAGCGAATGCACCTCTAGGCAGAACACCAAGGTGAATGCAAGACCTGTCTCAAGTGCTTAGCTTCCCTCAAAGATCAAAGTCCTGCACTGTTTCTTAGCCAATTTATCTAAATAGCTGCCTATACATTTTATCTAATTGTATAGTTCCTTGTGAAAAGATGTCAAGACTTATACTTGATGTCTCATTGCAGCTGGTGGCAGAAATCCTAAATTTTCTAAAATCACTGCCCTTGGAAACTAAAGCGCTGTAACATCTTTGTTCACTCATCACCAACACCTGAACTTTACAAATGATTCTATTTCTCTGACCACCTACTACTGTATACTGCACATGAATGAAGGGTGATATTGATCAAATGAATTACCCATGCTCCTTGTTTTTACTCCTGTCCTCATGTTCTTTGGTAGCCTATTGACAGCTAATGTCTGTGCCTCAGGAACAGAGGAAGCTACATGAAGAGAAAGGGGAAGCTCAATTTACTGCATAATTTTCTTTTCAAATGCTGTGAAGATCACTTAGGAAGGAAAACAGTTTTGCAGTGAGGTTTGGGGATTACAAGAAAATTTCAATTGGCCTAACTCACCAGTTTCCAGCAGCACCACCATGACTAGACCTTCAAAGAGGTAATTATGTATTTGTTGTACCTTATCCCTAAGCAGTGGTTTACACTCTTTTACGATGAACTACATCTGTCTCTGTGATAGAATATAACTTCAGATCATCAAAGAGCTTATCTAGACCAAGAGCATTTAATAACAACACTGACTTCCAAATACATCCAGTTTGTAATAAACTTCCTTTGTAACATTTGTATCTTCTACATGTTTGAATAAAGGTGAACCCCAGTTAATTGAACTCTCAAAAAGAAGTTTCTAGGGGCGCCTGGGTGGCGCAGTTGGTTAAGCGTCCGACTTCAGCCAGGTCACGATCTCGCGGTCCGTGAGTTCGAGCTCCGCATCAGGCTCTGGGCTGATGGCTCTGGGCTGATGGCTCGGAGCCTGGAGCCTGTTTCCGATTCTGTGTCTCCCTCTCTCTCTGCCCCTCCCCCGTTCATGCTCTGTCTCTCTCTGTCCCAAAAATAAATAAAAAACGTTGAAAAAAAAAAAAAAAAGAAGTCTCTAATAAGTTAAGATTAAGCAGTGTTCCTTTTTGGAAATGGGAGACGGTGTTTGTTTAGGAATGTTCAAGGATTAGTTGTTCCTTTTTCAATTTTTTATTCATTGATTTTTATCTTAAAGGCAAAACACAATCCCTGGCTAGGGCTTTAAATACAGATCAACAATCTAAACAGGCTGCAGTTAAGTACATCATTCTTCAAAGATCAGTTCAGAAAAGAAAAGGTGGCTCTGAACTTATCAGGAGCCAAATACACTTAAGAGAAGGAAATGTAAATAGCAGCTAAAAATGGGGAGCAGGAGAGGAAGATTAGATCCAGTAGATGCTCCCTTTCAACTTTGCTGAGACATTTCTAAATGGTTTATGTACCTACATGACCAAAGTGGTATAACTTTTAAGGTTCATCAGTCCTTCTCCACACTAGTACATTATCATTTCACCTCAAGTTAATTTTTTACCACATGTATTTGTCCATCACTTGGTGATACAGAACTTAAATGGTCACTTTTCAAAGCAAGGAAACAAAGGCAAACATTTCTGATAAAGAAAGCAGCAACTTTAAGAGATAAGTGGGTGGGTGGATGGCTGAATGAATGGATTTATGGGACAACCTCTAGGTTCACTCATTCATTATTTATTTAATTATTTGTACGACAGATTTTTACTGAGTGCTAACCAGACTAGGGTATAAGAGTGAACAAGTTAGAAGTAGTCTCATGATAGAGCTCACAGCCTATCTGGTACAAGTGGAGGACTCAAGATAGGCAAAAATGTCTACTGTGTCACCTGGAGAATGTAACCAAAATGAGTTATCCAACAACTTAACTGGTGGCTATCTGTAATCATATACATGTCAGGTAAGATAACACAAGGCCTACATACAACCTCTCCTGGACATGTTTTGGAGACCAAATAGGTTTTGATCATGACCATTCCCTATTAATCCTTATGTGTACCCTCCAAATGGAAGAAGAAACCAGGAAGTATCACTATTACAAATCTCCCACCAAGAACCCATTAATCCCATCCAAACAGATAAAACTATGCTTGTTTTGGCCTTTTTTTTTTTTTTTTTTCTAGTTGTTTAGAGAAGATTGAAGTCTGATACAATTTCACCATATTTCCCTTCAGGGGCACTTATCATAAAAGCTACTAATGTATACTTTTTTTTGGCATATAAAATCATATTTGCTAAATCTTTTGTCTCTTTTGCAACATACTTCTGTTTTCATCTATCAATGGCATGTTATCATAGATACCAATCTACTGGGCAAAAAAGTAAGAGAAAACAAACACTTCCTGCAGAATATATTATATTACATATAATATAAGGTATATTATATATCACCTTTCAGTGGAATGCAAAATTTCCAAGTATTAGCTCTGCTACTTTGGCCATTCAACTGACAGATTTTCTTATAAGAAGTTCTCCAAAATACCATCAAAATCTAGAGTTTAACAATCTCCATCCTTTATCTTGCCCTTTCCACTCCAAGTTATACACATGGAATCAGTTATTCATAACAAAAAACAGGGTTGGGACTAAGGGGTGCTGTAAGTAGGTTATAACCCAAAATTGCAAAAGATTTATCATTTCCAAGTGTCCCTAATTCTGCCTAAAGAGTCATTCTGGCCTGTGCATAATGGCTATCTGTAATGGAGTCAGATGGCCCCTTGTGTTTAAGAACAAGATTTACCATTTGTTTCCTTCTGTTCATCCCCCAAACTCTTTCTGTCTCAAACATACCAGTGACATAATAATTCTCACCTTGTTTCTTATCTTTAGGACTTTCGTATTTATAGGTAAGATGGAAACCGATATTTGGTCCTAAACAAGAAATGACTTGCAAACTTTCATCAGTAACATAATGATACAGCAGTAACCAGCCAATGATAATAATAATAATGGTTAGACATTAACTTATGCCAAGAACTGCGTTAGGCTTTCCTCATTTATTATCTCATTTAATTCCTACAATCCCCATCTATACTTCCTATAGCCCCTTTAAGCACTTGCATATGCAGAAATTGGCAATATAGGAACAGGCAAAATGATAAGATTCTGTTCAGTTGGGAAATACAACCACAAACCTCATTAAGACCTACTCATTTTAGGAGGCCATTGAAGCTGTTAATTATTGCTATGAAAGTTATATCTACTCACTGCACCCAATTTGAGAATCACAGCAAATAATTTTTAAAATCACAATTGTTCTATCACTCAGAGACAAACATTGATAATGTTTTGATATTTCCCAGTCTTATTTATGTGTGTGTACTCACTTTCTTCTGTTTATTGATTTTTAAATGTCAAATACAGATCATACAGCAATATAATTTTGCATCTTTTTTCACTGAAAATTATATTGTAAGTATTTTCCCATTTTTTAATTTTTTTAATGTTTATTTAATTTGAAGGAGAGAGAGACAGACTGTGAGCGGGGTAGTGACAGAGAGAGGGAGACACAGAATCTGAAGTAGGCTCCAGGCTCTGAGCTGTCAGCACAGAGCCCAACACGGGACTCAAATCCATGAGCGGTGGGATCATGACCTGAATTAAAGTCTGATGCTTAACCAACTGAGCCACCCAGGTGCCCCATATTTTACCATTAAATATGCTTTTTAAAAATATTTTCAAGTGCTACGTTATATACCATAATTTAACAATTCCCCACTTTACTGATAGATTATTTAATAGACTATTTAATTATTAAATATTGTCATACACAATTATAATAAATAATTTCTGTCTGCATGTCTATTTCCTTCTGAAAGATTTCTAGAAATGAAATGGATCAAAAAAATATAAAAGCTCCCTTTTTCTAGGGAGGCTGTCCCAGTGCACAATTTCACCACAGAAGAATTTACCATTTCCAGATCTAAGTAGTAGTATCATTATGTTTAATAACTTGACAACGAGTTGAAATGATTTTGTTTTGTATATTTTATATTTTTATATAATGATATCATATTGAATTCTTTTGCAACTTGCCTTTCAAAATTTTAACAACATAATATTGAGATTTATCTCTATTAACATATGCTATCATTTATTCTTTTTGCTTTTCAAAAATCATCTCTGGTACTAATATTTCATATTTATTCATTAGCTATTATTGGAATTTATATTTTCTTGAATTACAAAAAAAAAAATCCTGTTGTAATCATCTGGTACACATCTCTTTGGGCATAAGAATTATGGGAGCTACGCATCTTAAACTTTTCTAGCTGATGCCACACTATATTCCACAAGGGCTATTTGCCCCAAGAATGAGAATCCCTATTGTTCTACCACCTTAGCAACACATGGTATTATTAGATTTTAAAAATTTATTTTGTCAATCAAATGGATATAAAAAACTATGATGTAATCATTTTAATTTACATTTTCTGATCACTTTTGAGGTTGCTTTCATTCATTAATTAATTGGCCATTTCTGTTACTTCTTGAAATTATGTTTGTTCAAAATCCTATTCATTTCCTATCCATTTCTTTTCTTCCTGATTATTTATATTAACTCCTTATGTATTTCATGTTACTTTTCTGCTGTTAAATATTCAGTAAGTATATACATACCTCGCGGAATGTTGCCTGGATTAACATTTTTCTGGTAAAATGCCTGTTGGTTTTTAAAAATCCAAATTTCATAAAATATAAATTTTGCCAATGTTCACGTAGCAAAAATTTAGATTTATGACACCAAAACTCAATAGAGAAATTTCTACAAAATGACATACAGGAAAATTGTCAAGAAACTTTCCAAATGCATTCAGTAGAATGTCAGAATCATGTGTAGATATTTTGAAAAGGATGCTGAGTATCAACACAAGGGATACGCATTTCAGATATTGCCCATGCTAAAAGACCATGATGGCATCAGTGTGAGCCACACTCTGCCATTGGGTGCCTGAACTGCAAACACTTCCACACTGCCTTTCACATTTAGCTCTTCTTTTTGCGTCCTGTCAGAGTCCTCAAAGAGTTGGGTACATACTGCAGACAATTATGGAGAAGGAAGCAAAGTAAGTGAAGAAAGTTACTACATACAAAGCAAGTATTTCTTAACAACCACATTAATTTTTGGGTGATCAAGAATACAATTGCGTAGTATTTTAAATCCTAATATAATAGTCTATTGCTCAACTATGGACATTTTACTGTTTTACTTACATTGCAGGAAATTGGTTAGAAGGTTGGGTTAATATATAACATACTATCATTTTTGTCATTTAAAATAATGGCGTCTCCTGGAAGCCATGATTGGGTGAAACATCTGATCATCAGGAATGAATTAGTAATGACAAACAAGAGTGTCATTCTTTTTTTTCTAGCATGTTCCCTATGTGTGACTCTTAGCTTTCTTCTTTCTTTTTCTACTTTTACACATTTTCTCACTTAATTGTGGCAGCAAGCCAAAATAGGTATGACCCTATTTTACAGATGAGGGCATGAGATTCAGGGAGGTCTATGGCTGGCTGTATTAGTTTCCTGCCTGTGGCTGCTATCAAAATTAACACAAATTTGGTGCTTAAAACAATAGAAATTTATATTCTCACAGTTCAGAAGTCAAAGTACTAGTAGAGCCACACTCCCTCCAGATATTCCAGGAGACATTCCATTCCCTGTCTTTCTGAGCTTCTGGTGGTTGCTGGTATTCCTTGGCTTGAGGCCACATCACTCTAGTGCCTCCTAGGTCACATAACCTTCTTTTCTGTGTGTCTCAAAATTTCCTCTGCCCTCTCTTATAAGATAGTTATGATAGAATTTAGGGCTCCCTGGGGTAATCCAGGATGATTTCCTCATCTTGAGATTCTTAACTAAATCACATCTGCAAGGACTTTTTTGTTCCAAATAAGGTCACATTCACATGTTCCAGGAATTTGACTTGGAAACATTTGCAGGAACCACTTTTCAGCCTGACACACTGGCTCAAAGTCACACGGCAGGACATGGTGTAGACAAGTTCAGATGTAAGACTTGTAAACTCCAGAGTTCATGTTCATTCTGCTCCATGTGCTGCCTTCCATCAGACTGTGTGACCTGTCATCTCTGTCCCTCCTCACACCTCAGACTGAAGGAAAGTCTGCCCCACCATAGAGTAGGGTAAGGTCAATATTCAGCTCCCCCATCCCAGCTCCATGGACCTTTCCAAGGAAAGGCTGGAAAGGCTGAGCTGCTCATTAACACATTCCATGATGCACTCTTGGCTCCCTTCCCAACACTTGGTCAGATTCTTGAGCCTACTTCAAAACCACACTAAATCACCAAACAACCTTGCTGTCAAAATTATTACATCCTTCCCACTCATATTGGTTTCTCAAAAGTCCCCATGTTGGGAATGAAATAGACATATATAAGAAACCATGCTATGTCTCCCAAACTGTCCTTGAACAATCAATTCGAAGGTTAGTCAAGGCCAATTTGCTATTTCTCAAGAAACTGCCTGACGTGGAGTCCATAGAGAAAATGGTGATATCTCCCCCTGCCTAAAATGTGGGTCAGTAAAAATCTACAAGATTCCACTGTGCACACATACTCCCCCTGCCTTCTAGGAACCATGATTCCCATCTGCATAGATTATCTGGAATTCAATCCATCCTTTCCTTTCAGTCTACCTAGAGTTACTATTATACCATTTCACATAAGATATATGACCCTTATAATTGTATAGGCCAATTTACAAACCCCTCTCCATTCAGGTTGTCATCTGAATAACATCTACATGCATTATAAACCCCACAAGACAATGCTCTTATTTAGACATATGTTGCTATTAAATGCTATTAGATGCTATTAAATAGACATACGTTTTTTAAAAAATTAAAAGAAAAAAAGTGGGCTTTTATATTTGCCTCACTACTTAGGTCTATTGCTCTTCGTTCTCACCTGAGGATACAAGTTTTCTATTATTTCCTTTCATCCTGAAGAACTTCTTATATATATAGCATTTCTTGTGGTATAGGTTTGTCTGCTGACAATAAATACTTGCAGTTTTCTTTATCTGAAAACAACTTTATTTTGTTTCCACTCTTGAAGTACAGTTTCATTGGATATGGAATTCTGGATTGATAGTTTATTTTCCTCTCAGCACATGAAAGATATTGTCCCACTGTCTTCCCGTTTTTATCGTTTTTGAAGGCAGGTTGGCATGTTTTCAAAATGTGTTTCCCTTGTTGTACATTGTCTGTTTTTCTCTGACTGCTTTCAAGATGGTGTCTTGGATTTTCACCTGGCTCATTATGATTTGCCTCAGCATTTCGAACAGGAAAATACATCTTTTTCACTAACTTTGGGAAGTTTGGGGCCATTATTTCTTCAAAACCTTTTTATGCCCCTTCTCTATCTCCTTTCCTTCTGCGACACTAATTACCAGTATGTTAAAATTTTTGCTAATATCCCACAGGATCCTGAGACTCTGGTGGGGGTGGGGGGCGGTTAATCTTTTTCTTTTTTTTTCTTCGCTCTTCATAGAGAAAATTTACATTTTATCTATCTTCAAATTCACTTGCTGCTTGTCATCTGTCTGTTCCAAGGGTCAGTCAATGATATGGGTAGAGTTGATATTAAGAATCTGTAGTTGTCACTTTCTGGCTCCCTCCTTTCTGAGATCACCCTGCCACTTTCTAACAGCTACAGTCACACCAAATTCTGTACTCAGGTTCTTTTGGCCAGAAAGACTGTGGGTCTCCCACTGGAGTTTCACCTACCTATGCAGTACTGCCTATAGCTTGACCTCAGGATGGGAAACTTAAACCATGCCAATCCCCTCTTTCAGGTGTCACAGAGTCTACCTGCCTTTGTTCACTCTACACATACTTTAGAGAATTGTTTTATTTGTTTTGCATTTTGATCAGAGTTTATAGTTGTTTCCTGTGGGAGTTTACTTGGTTGTATGGGAAGCAGAAATCACTGTCCTTATGTGTTTAACTGTTAAGTTGTCTACATCAGTCCTGATGAGTTCAGTAATGTTTCATGAACAAAGAACTACTAGAACCATAGTGGCTTAAAAACACACACACAAAGGTTTATTTCCTGACTTATAACACACTTCCATTTCCCAGATTAATAAAGGCTCATGTCATCTGCACTTAAGGACACAAGCAGGTGACCTTCACTATCTACTTATCATCCTATAAAGGGGAGGGGCGCCTGGGTGGCTCAGTCGGTTAAGCGTCCAACTTCGGCTCAGGTCACAATCTTGCGGTATGTGTTCGAGCCCCGCGTCGGGCTCTGTGCTGACTGCTCAGAGCCTGGAGCCTGTTTCAGATTCTGTGTCTCCCTCTCTCTCTGACCCTCCCCCATTCATGCTCTGTCTCTCTCTGTCTCAAAAATAAATAAATGTTAAAAAAAAAATTTATTTAAAAAAAAAGGGGGGGGGGAAGGGAACACGGTAAATAATGCACTAGCTCTTAATGTTTGTACCCAGAGCCAACCTCTATCACTTCAGTTCACATTTCATTTGTTGACAGCAAAACAGGTGGCCTCACTTAAATTCAAGTGGGTAAGGAAGTATATCCATTCTATTTGCCCAGAAGAACTAAAATACATATGAATGAACCTGAAAGTCTACAAAGATGTCATGTCATATGGATTTTTTTCACTTTCACAAGGTCAAATCAGTCCATTTCTTTTCTCTATGTACTGTGTCTTATATAAAAATTTCTTCCTCAAGGTTAGATTCCAAGGTTATGAGATATCTCTTATATTTTTCCTCTAATGTGTTTAAATCATTGCTAAAAGCCATTTAAGTCTCTAGCATAACTGGAGGGGTGTGTGTGTGTGTGGTAATATGTATACCATGTTTAGATGGATAGTTAATTGTCCCATTCACTGAAAGCCCATCCCCTCCTCCACCAATTTAATATTCCAACCTTAACAATAAAACAATTTTATGTATACCTGGATCTGTTTTTATACTCCTCATTTCAACCAATGATGTATTTGTCTGGTATAAAACCCCACATTATAAATGTTTTAATTTTTTAGTAGGTAAATACCCCATCATGGTTCTTCCTTTAAAATAAATCTTTTCCATCCATTTTTTCAAAAACTATTCTAAAGTATTGTCTGTCCCTTTCAAAATCTACAAGATGCTCACAAGGCCTCTTAAGAAATTCTATTGGGATTTTGATTGTGATCATATAGACTTTAAACAGATTGTGTCTTCCCAGGAGGGAAAGTGGTACTTCTCATCTACTTAGGTTTTCTTTTAAGTTTGTTTGGTAGAGTTCAACATTTTTTATATAGTTACTGTGCAGCCCATTTTAGTGTCCTTGTGAATCCTACAGTTTTGCTGTCCTTATAAATGTGTAAGAACTCTATTGATACTTCACTGGAATCTTACATATAGCTACCTTACTGAATTCTATCATTTTTAATGCATTTTAGTTGAGTTTTGAACAGCCAATTATATGTTTTTAAATAGTACTGGTTTATCTGTTCTTCCCAATATTTTATATATCATATTTAATCTTATTACCTTATACCCTTAGCTGGATTCATGTTGTAAAATGGCTAGCACAATGTTGAAATAGTTACAGCAAGGGTGAACACACTCTTTTGTGGCAATAAAAGGAATATTTACAATGTTAACATTAAATAATGTACCTTCCTATCTTCCTATATAAGTCTCTGATATCTTGTAATATGCTGTGTAAGTTCATCCTATTCCTAACTTACTGAATGAGTAATGCTTGTTTGTTGTGCTATGTGATAGAAAAGGGGTCTCTATTTATTAATTCACTACTTTTTTTTTTCCTGTGGGTTGACTTTGCTTTTATCATTGAATAATGAGAGCTCTTGAGGCTATTAATTTTCTGTTAAATACGGCTTTGTCTATTTCAAAGGTGTATACATAGAGTTGTCTTTTTTTAACACTGCTTATGTTAGGTTTGATTTCTTATTTGACCCTATAGCTCTTTAAAAGAAATTCTTGTTTTTAATTGTTGACATTACAGTTTTTCAAGTTGTTGAGCTATGCATTTAAACTGTTATTAATTTCTAGCTTTATTTCACTGTAGGCAGAGCATATACCCTATAAACAGTTTATGTTTCATACTATGGTTTTCTTTAAGGTATAAGATATGATCAACGTTTTCCTAAATGCTTGATGGCTCCTTAATGTATGCTTTTTTGTTTCAGGAGGACAAAGTTTAATAAATATTTATTAAATCAGTTTTATTAGATTATTATGCTAAGTGAAATAAGTCAGGCAGAGAAAGACAGAGACCATATGTTTTCACTCATATGTGGATCCTGAGAAATTTAATAGAAGACCATGGGGGAGGGTAAGGGGGAAAAAAAAGTTACATAGAGGGAAGGAGGCAAACCATAAGAGACTCTTAAATACTGAGAACAAACTGAGGGTTGATGGGGGGTAGGGGAGAGGGGATAGTGGGTGATGGGCATTGAGGAGGGTACCTGTTGGGATGAGCACTGGATGTTGTATGGAAACCAATTTGACAATAAATTATGTTTAATACAAAAAAATACTCCATGTATTCTGTGTTTATCTGACCCATAAAAGATCAATAAAAGTGTATTAAAATCTCATACAACAATTCTATTTCTGTCAAGTTTTCCTTATGTTTGTAACAGGCTTTGTTTCATGCATTTTGAGGCTGTTACCATGTCAATGACAATTCAAGGCTGTCTTATGTTCATTGTGAAGTCTATTTGAGAGGGAATATAATCTTCTAGATCACATTTAATATTTTCACAATCTTTGACTCTATTGTGTGTAAATATTGCCAAGATTGCTTTTTTGCTTTATTTTGCTTTTGCCTAATATATCTTGTGCATCTTTTGTTGTTGTTGTTTTAAACATTTTTTTTTTTTAATGTTTGTATTTGATAGAGAGAGACAGAGTGAAAATGGGGGAGGGACAAAGAGAGAGGGAGATACAGAATCTGAAGCACGCTCCAGGCTCCAAGCTGTCAGCACAGAACCCAACATGGGGCTTGAATCCACAAACTGTGAGATCATGACCTGAGCCAAAGTCAGAGGTTCAACCAACTGAGCTACCCAGACACCCCTGTTGTTGTTTTTGTTCATTTGAGTTAGTCATAGTGAGTTTCTTTGTTTTAGGTATATCTCTTCTCAGTAACCCATGGTTACATTTTGCTTTTTAGCTGAAAAAGAGAGTCTGTATTTTAACAGGTTTATATGATTCTTTTATAATGATTCAGCTTCAGAGAATGCTTTCACATTCACATTTGTTCTTCACATCATGTAAGGTACATGGGAAATGTCATTCCTATTTTACACACAAGAAAATTTAAAGCCAAATAGGTTAAATGTATTTCCCATGGTTATTCAGGTAATATGTGGCAGTTGTAAGACTTAACCAAAGAATACTAAAACTAAAGCATGGCTTTTTACAAACATAGTATACTTTCGTTGAACTTCAATGTTCAGATGGACTAATTGGTCAAATTATCTGCCTTGTTTTTCAAGTAGGTGAGTTTACACTATGGTTGGTATAAATGATATGTTTGACTGTACCTCTGTACAGATCTTCCTTTGTCTTTACATAGTTTCTGCTTCACTGTAAATTTCCTTGCTTTGTATGCTTGGTGATTTAGACCAGGCAGCACATTCTTTTCTCTCTCTGTTGATTTGGAAGTCATACCTACTTTGATTTCTAACAGTGATAACAAGTATACCAAAAAGAATAATTTATTGAATGTGTAATTAAACTTTAAAATTTTCCAATACTTGAAATCGTTGAGTCCACCCCTACTGAAATGAATATTTATTACCATTTTATTTCCAGATTCTGTAAATATAACCTTAGGTTTTGTTGCAACTTAGTATTAATTTTTTGAATATTAAATACTTAATACTAAAGCATCATCTTATATTATGTATTTTGTCTTTCAAAAGTATAGTTTTACAATTGCATTCAGTGTTATAACTAAGTTACAATTGTTTAAGTCTCCCTTTGTGTTCAAGTAGCTACATTATTAATAATCAGTTTCTTAATAACATTTACTTCTCTGTTACAGAATTTGTAAATTCCATTTCTCTGTTTCCTGGACTAGTGCCTCGTAAATCTTAGTACATGTAAAAATCTCCTATGAACACTGTTAATATAGATTTCTGCCTTCTATCTCCAGAGATTTTGCTTCAGGAGGTTTGGAGTGGACCAGAGAATCTGTCCTTCTAACTAGTTTCCAGATAACACTGTTACTGGACTCAGTACTTCACTTTGAATAGCACTGACCTGGGCTACATCCCTAAGCCATTTCCCTGGTAAAGAAGCGTATGCTTTCTTTTCTCTTGCATATTTGAGAATCTCTTTCTGTTACTTTTCCAAATGAAAGACAACCTGAGTATATTTACCTTTTTTCTGTACACTCTCCCAAACTGTTCCAAGCAAATTTTTGTATTTTTATAAGGTAAACTGGTTTTCTTTGCCCGTGTGCTTGAAGAGTTTTTTCTTTATTCTTATAATTAAAAAAAATTGCCAGCTTGTAATAGAATGGAACCCTTTTCATTAATGTTGCCTAGAGTATGAAAAACCCTTGCAATTTGCATACTGAGGCTTTTCTGCTTTTGTTTTTGTTTTAGCTCAGAAGAGCTTTTATTAATTTTTGATTACCTCTTGTTTTCCAAATTGTTTCTGTCTCAAGAATATCTATAATTCTTAGATTTGGTCCAATGTTTAAGTTGATGATCTCTCTCTGCTATATTTTTAATCTTCTCTATTTCATTAATTTTATTGTCCTTTTCTTCATTTTGAGAATTATCAATTTTTCTTCTATAGTCTATATTTTCTTCTGTATTTTTTAATGCTGATTTCTTTCCAGCTTCTAACACAGATTTTAATTCTGTATGGCATTCTGGTTTCTTTATCATGTTTGCTTCACTAACCTATCTCTTTTTCCAAACTACACTACTTTCTTTTAGCCATCATTTATTCTCTCATTTCTCGTTTTGTTTCCTGAAGTTTCCGAGGATACCAAACTTCTAAACATCTTTTCAAGTTCCTGTGGCAAATCATCCTGAGAGGTCTGTTACTCTGAGTCTCTGAGATACTGTTCTTTTTTCTTGTCCATTATGATTTTTTAAATTTTCAATTTTATCATGAAAGAGCCAGCATTTGCCAAGAAAGAGACGATGATTGTCTTTACTTATGTGTCACTTAAGTCCCCTACAACTGGGTCCTCAGTTGGTTTCCAGAATTTCTATCCCAATTCCCAGTCTCTAGCAGCCATCTTGTAGAGTTCCTTGGGATGATATAGAATCTTTTAGCACCACTGCCTAGATCTATGTCCAATCTAAATATAAAAAACATAGGGAGCCCGGGTGCCTCAGTCAGTTAAGCATCCAACTCTTGAGTTCAGCTCAGGTCATGAGTTCACAGTTGGTGACATCGAGCCCTGTACCGGGCTCCATGCTGACAGCACAGAGCCTGCTTGGGATTCTCCCTCTCCCTCTCTCTCTGCCCCTCATCCACTCACACTGTCTGTCTCTATCTCTCTCTCTCCCTCTCTCTCTCTCTCAAAAATAAAAACAACAATCCACAGTACCCTCTCTACCTTCAGCATAGTTATACTGTTTTAATTAGGACTGATACTAACAAATATATTTCCAAAAATATTACTGTCCCCTCTAGTAGGCAGAACAATACCTTTCCCCAAAGAGGTCTACATCCTAATCCCTAGACTCTGCAAATACGTTAGGTTACATGGCAAAGGAGAATTAAGGTTGTTAATCACCTAACTTTAAAATAGAGATATTATCCACTATGACTTAGGTGACTCCAATGTAATCACAAAAGTTCTTATATAGAGAGAGAAAGGTAAAAGACTCAGCCAGAGTGATGTAATAAAAGAAAGACTCAACTAGCCATTTCTGGCTTTGAACAGGGATGAGGGCCACAGGCCAAGGAATGTGGGCAACTTATAAAAACTGAAAAAGGCAAAGAAACAAATGACCCCATAGAGACTTGAGAAAGAAATTCAGGCCAACCGACACCTTGATTTTATCTCAGTGAAATCCATTTCAGATTTTAATACTAAATTTGTCTTGTTTTGAGCCAATATGTTTGTGGTGACTTATTACAACAGTTATAGGAAGCTAATAAAATGAAATGCCAACTACTATTTGTTATCTACATCAATGCAGAGATAAAAATCTGCATTAATAATAGTAACTGCTTCAAAAAAGTACTTACAGGGGTGCCTGGCTGGCTCAGTCAGTTAAGCGGCTGACTTTGGCTCAGGTCATGATCTCACTCTTCATGAGTTCTAGCCCCACATCAGCACAGAGCCTGCTATCAGCACAGAGCTTGCTTCAGATCCTCTGTTCCTCTCTCTCTGCCCATCCTCCGCTTGCATGCTCTCTCTCTCTCTCTCTCTCTCTCTCTCTCAAAAATAAATAAACATTTAAAAAAAGGAATTATTTTTTTAATTTTTTTATGTTAATTTATTTTTGAGAGAGACAGAGCAGAGCATGAACGGGGAGGGTCAGAGAGAGAAAGAGACACAGAATCCGAAGCAGACTCCAGGCTCCTAGCTGTCAGCACAGAGCCTGATGTAGGGCTCAAACTCACGACCTGTGAGATCATGACCTGAGCCGAAGTCGGATGCTCATCCAACTGAGCCACCCAGATGCTCCCAAAAAAGGAATTATTTTTCATTTAAATAGGTTGAACCATGACCTATCTATTTTACTTTTGTGCAGCACTACTTTTCGTTGGGGAAAGAATAAAGATCACATTTTTAAATGTTTCTCTTTATCTGGATAGGAGGTAAGTAGGAGCGAGATTTCCATAGGTTTTGATTTGCCCAAGTAGGTATTTCTCTACTTATTGGTCTCTGGAAATCACCATGTTTACTCAAGATTTAACTCAAGAGGCTAAAGTCATAGGTAAATATTAGAGGGAATTGACAAAGGCATATTAAGTTTTAAGGAATCAACTATACTTTCCAAAAAGAAACACATTAGTACAGAGTTGACACAGAACTGCTTTCTGCCTTGCTAGTACTGAAGGCCACAGAGCAGCCAATTCCCTTCTCTTGAACTTGTGCTGCAAAATTTTTCTGCACAGCAGATAAAGGGCCAAAGCAACACAATTTAATGAGTAGCACACACCCATTCATTCATATGTACTAGACCTTAGGCCATCAGGCTTCTTACTGCTCCTCCTCTAAGAATCATCTTATGCTTGCATGCTGGACACAGCTGCTCTGGATACATAGGTCTTTATCTGGACCAACACTGAATAGAGAGAAGGTCCTCTATCAGTAGTCTGAAATAGAGTCTAACATTTCCCACCATTACAACCATCAAACAAGATAAAGACTTTTTATATCTGAGAGGATTAAATCAAAACACAGATAACTGACCTTGGAGATGAGCCATTAGTCTTTGTGAGATAAATAGGAATGCTTGATGGTATTGTTTAATAGAGCTGCAGAGAATACTGAGGAAATTAAGCAGGCTCGTAAGGGAAGGACCAGAAAGCAAATGTGAGAACCATAAGGGCATGGGTAGGACATAGGACACTAAGATGCTGAATTTTCTCTGAGCACGATCTTTCCCTGGTAGAGCTGACTGATGGGCTACTCAGAATATAGATATTCTCTATAGCATTAGCCAATGTGAACCCAACATGAAAGAAAATGAAAAGCATCATAATTCTTTAAAAACAAATATTTTCATTTTCATAGATACCTATGAAACAAGGGGTTAAGAGCATGAGCTCTGAAGTCAAACTGTGAAGGTTCAAATCCTGGCCTTGACCCTCACAGAAATGTGATGTGACTTCTTTATGCCTCGTTTCCTGCATCTGTAAACTGGGGACAATACTGTTACCTCACTGGCTACTCTGAAAACATCAGCTATAATGAATGTAAAGTTCAGTCCTAATCCTTTCCTAATCCTAGCACAGTCCTAATCCTTTCTAAGAGGTGAATATAATGGCTGCTCCTGCTAAAGTGAGGCTGCGAAGCATTCTGGGTAAGAACAGGGCCTCCTGAACAGGACTGTCCAGGGTCTGCCATTTAATAGCTGTATGATCTTGGGTAACTTATTGAAATTCTCTGTGTCTCAGTGTTCTCATCTATAACATTAGAATAATAATTATTATTATCTCAGTGTTACCTTGAGCATTAAGTGAGTTAATGTTTGTAAAATATTTAGAAGAGTATCTGGCACATCGGCGTTTGATAATACATTATTCAGTTCTCTCGGTTTTAAAACAGTGATCATGGGAGGCCAAGGGCTCTATGGTGATACTCTGGGGGTCTGTGTGGTGGAGTGGAGATAAGAAAGGTATGGCCCAGCCTCATTCTCTATTCAAACAGAGTAACTTTATTTTAAATATTGAGCTTCGGGGCAAGATTTTTGTTGAATAAAGGGTCCTGCTGCTTTAAAAGAAAAAACGAAGAAGAAAAGGAAGGAATGAAGGGAAGGATACAGGGAGAGGGAGAGAAAGGGAGCAGAGGAGAAAATGAAAGAAAGACACAAACCAGGGTTCTCTACCAAAGTGCCCTCATATAACATAACTAGATCAGTCCTGTTTTTACAAAACATTTCATATTTTTATATGTGCTATCTAGAGAATTTAACCAGATCATTTTTAAGGTTCCTTTGAGACAGAAAATTCTGTTTCTTAAAAAGTAAATTTTAGTAAATTCAAATTTTAAACACACAACTTCCCAACCTTCTTTAGGGTAAACAAAAATCTCAATAATTCTAATTTAACATGCAAATCATGAATATTCACTACAGTCAAATGAATAATAAATCATCCCTGACTTCAAGTGCTTGCCATGGAAAATTGCCGATTTTCTTAAACACGCAGAAATCTGTTTTTAAATTATTTTTTATTATTTTTCCTCCTGTGATGGTTACTCTTCAAAGTTGCTTGGAAAATGTGCCATCTTCAGCATGAAGGAGGTAAAGAAGAAACGATTAAAGCAAAAGATGGTGTCATTAACAAAAGGAAAGAGAGAGTCCATGGATCAGCAGGCTGGGTTCTGGGACACATTTTTTTAAATGTCACCAGATAAAATTTATGATATAAAAGGGAATGTTCCTTAGTCATTCTGAGTATTGTTATCCATATGAATAATAAATCAAAAGGCTCTGTATCCATTTATGGCTGAAATTATGACCTTGGACAGGTTACTGATGTGATTTACTCCACTGATACCAATGAAACAGAAACCCAGTGAAAATACCACTGGATTGACCTCATGTTCTAAGAAATTAGTGAGGCTTGGTAGAACAAACATTTTGAAGGGAAAGTATAGAATATCAAATATTTATGGCACCATTATATCAGTGAGCTCATTAAGATTTCTTTTAAACAACTACCCTTCAGTGATTGTTACACAGAAAACCCAAGTACATTCAAGCTTCAGAAGATTGTCTGTTTCATAATTTGATGGAAGGACATCACTCGTATTTGCCCCTAAGTTGAATAGAATTATGAATATTTTACCTTTAAAAACTCATGCAGTCATTCCCCTTACATAAAATTTAAAATATGAAAAACCGTAGTGATTAGAAGTATGTACATTGATGATAAAAATTAAGAAGAAATACGAGGAATTGATTATTGCAAAGGATAGGATAACAACTACATTTAATGTGGTCAAAGAAAGGATTGAGATCAGAGGAGGTTTGCAGGGGACTCTTGGAGCACTGGACCTGTCTTGACACGTTTTCATTTATAATTATTCATTAAACTGGACATACATGTCTTATCACTTTTATTATATTTATTATATTTCACAATTTTATTTAAAATTCTCTATTCTGAGGTGACTCTCCAGCTTATTATATAGGTCATACCTTTTTTTATTATGAAATTTATTGTCAAATTGGTTTCCATACAACACCCAGTGCTCATCCCAACAGGTGCCCTCAATACCCATCACCCATCACACATAGGTCATACTTTATACTAAAGAAGTATTATTTATCTGAAATTCTAATTTAATTGAGCATCCCATCCTTCATCCTTACCCCAATCAGAATAGCAAAATGAGATTACAAATACTTAAAAAGAAGGCAAAATAAGCCACAGATACAATGCATTCTTAGAAGTCTTGGTTATTCCTGTTTTATATCCTATTAATATGATAAATTTGTGTTTCATGGTTTATGACACCCCTGGGGTTCTTGTATACAGGCACTGTAAACAAAAGTAGGCTACATAGATGCAAATTATAATTTGCTTATAGGAAGGCAAAGAAGCTGACCTTTATAAATACAACCATGCCTAAGAAAAAAGAGCTTGAAGTCAAAATCAAATCTGAAAAAAAAATTAATTTGTTCTTTTTTTAAAGCAATGATTTTTCTTTTGTTATATGCACTTGTTTGCACAGGAAAGGAAAAGACAATCAACTAGGTAAAACGGGTGCTACATTGCTCCCTTATACACAAAGAATTACACATCTGTCTAACAATACTAACCACTCTGAAAGATAATTATGGATCAATGCTTTAAAAAATATCCTGAACTGCCTCCAGAAATGGCAAGGAGAATTCAATTAAATTATTTGTAAAAGCCAGAGTCTTTTTTTCCTATCCATCTGCTACTTGAAATGGGATGACCTTTCAAATAGTGCTTGCGGTTCTCAAAGCAAACTCTAAATAAAGAAGTGGAGTGTGGGTTTTTTTTTTCCCCTCTCCACCAGGTTCAGCATAGATAGAGCATTTGTACTGACATTCTACACCACTGAAAAGAATGCAGATTTGGCTTCTAGGAACATAAATGAGGCATTTTAGGAATATTAATCAGGTTCTGTCCCATGCCTTCAGTCATGACATTTGCCTTCTACCAGAAAGGTGTGCTGTTTCCAAGATAAGTGTTTGGGAACAAGCAACGGAACGTAATGTACTCCCTGGAGAAAAACTGGAAACCCTAAATCCAAACAAATAAGATAAAGTACACATGTTAGTGAAGAATCCCTTGTTAAGCTGCCTATGGCAGGAGAGCTAATTCAAAAAGGTCAGATATTTAAGTAACAATAGACTCAAAGCAGTCCTTCCAAAGGCCTCCCCATAGGCCTTATATTACCAACTAACAGCTGGTACTATGACACTATTAAACAGTAATGCTTTCTTCACCAAGTCTACATACACACTTTTTTCCCTGTTCTGTTGTGCCCCCCTGTCACTCTTAATTTTTAAAACATTTCCAATTTGGTCTTTTGGGTCATTTTTTTTTAATCCAAAATTTAAAAAAAACAACCAATGTATTTCTCTTGATAAAAGTACAGCAAGCACTTTTCAAAAAGTTCAAAAAGTACGGAAAAATATAAAAGATAACCTGTTACCATATCATCCACAGAAAACCACTGCAAACAGTCTGGTGTGTCTACTTCCATTCATTTTAATGCATGAATATGTCACAAAATTACGTCATGGTACATAACAACTGGAATCTAACACATTGATCAAGTGTTTTATACATAACTTTCTATGCCATCAGTGGAAATTCACACCATCATACATAAATGTTCATTATAATGTTATAATTGTGTAGGTGTGAATGTGTGTGTAAATAGCTGTAATATAACTTATAAGTGAATTTAGCTTTTTTCATTATTATATACAAAGCTGTAATGAAATAAACATCTTATTTCCTTAGCATTACTTTCTAGAATGGCTGGACAGGAAAGCATTCTGAT
Source organism: Panthera uncia (assembly GCF_023721935.1). Taxonomy (NCBI): domain Eukaryota; kingdom Metazoa; phylum Chordata; class Mammalia; order Carnivora; family Felidae; genus Panthera; species Panthera uncia. The sequence continues at coordinate 27,048,249 of NC_064816.1, forward strand.
AATGGATATTATCAAAGTTATTAAGTTAATATGGCCAAGCTGCCCTCCAGCAAGTTTAACAAGTTATGCACATACTCTGGACAATACCCTACAGTCTGTACAATATTGAGACGTATCAATTTTGGGGACAATTGTCAGTCTGAGCAAAAAACCATTATTGCTCTTATTATCTTTGCTTTAATAACTAATAAGCTGAAAGTTTTACTGGTGTTTTGTTTCACCTCCTTAGTAAATTGCCATTGAAACATTTTGCCCACTTTTTAATGTGGTAAAAGCACTGTCTTAAAACACAATACTGTAATGATTTTTTATATACTTTTTTAGTTTATTATTTTGAGAGAGAGAGAGGGAGGGGGAGAGAGAGAGAGAGAGAGAGAGAGAGCACACACACAAGTCGGAGAGAGGCAGAGAGAGATGGGGGGGTGGGGAGAGAATCCTAAGCAGGCTCTGCACTGTTAGTCTGGAACCCGATGCAGGGCTTGAACTTACAAAATGTGAGATCATGACCTGAGCTGAAGTCAGATGCTTAACCGACTGAGCCACTCAGTCACCCCTACAATACTGTAAAGATTTAGCACACATACATATGTATATGAGATCAGAAAAACATTCTACAGATAATAAATAATTATTTTAATTGTAAAAAATAGCATAATACACAAAAACACAAACATATGTATCAACACATATGTTTCTGTTTAATAAATTAAATAAACATATACACACATATAAAATAAATCAGTACTTTCCCCTTGCCCTATGGCCAATCCCATTTTCCCATTGTAATAAAAAGAAGTACTTGTTTATGCTTCCACAGTTTCTCTAGCTTTATCCAAATATATACAAACACATAATTGTATATAGAGCTATTCTTTTCTTTTTCATTTAAATGAGCTCAATACTTTCCCAATCGCTCTAGTCAAAAGATTATTCACCAGCTGCATCATGGACACAACTGGACATCACATATAGATCTACCTAATTATTTTTATTCGTTGCATATTATTCCACTCTACAATTATAAATATGGTCAACAATGTCCCTATTAATGAGCTTCTTGATTGGTTTCTCTTGCTTTGTTTTGTTTTTTCCACTAAAACAATGCAGCACATATCTTTGAATATACATTTTTATACAATAGATTAAAGATTCCCAATAGGTATGGTGTCAAAGAACAGGCATACCATTAATTTTGATAGATAATGCCAGATTTATCAGAATATGACAATGTCCTACTGTCTCATTATGATTTGATTTGTATTTCTATGATGACTGCTAATGAGGCTGAGCAGATCTCCATTGTGAATTACCAATTAATATCTTCAGCCATTGTTTGAAATATAATGTAAAACTTTATCTCATAGGCGTATAGGATTTCTTAGTTTTCTAATATTTCTATTGTTTATATCTTTAATTCATCTAAAATTTATCTTTTAAATTTTTATGGTGAGAAATAGGGGTCTATCATTCACAACTTACATATGAAAAGTCAACTTTAATCTCATTTTTTATGGAAACATACATTTCCCACTGGGGGGAGAAAACACTTTTGCTAACTATTTAGCTCATTATTATATATACTTGGATCTGCTTCTGACTTTTTTCTATTCCATTGTCAATTTTTCTCATGGCCAATAACATGCTGTTTTAAAGCAGCAACTGTATATTAAGTTTTAATGTCTAGAAAAAAGAGCAAAAATAAAAATCTTTTGCAATTGTGACTGGAATCATTGACATATGCATTATTTTAGAAAGGAATGATATTTTAGAATAGGAAATATTAGGGAGTATAGTTTGATGATTTTCTTTAATAATGAATGTGTTACTAAAGATTTTATATTTTTGGTTTACATAAATGAAATTTTTCTATTTCTTTGCAACTGGTTATTAAAGGTATAAATAAGCTTTGATTTTAATATATTTACCTTGTGGCCTTCCAGCTTACATGTTTTCTGTAACAGTCTTAACTTTTTTAGGAATATAATCATATCATCTGAAAATGAAGACAACTCTGTTTAACATTTTCCAATATTTATTTTCCCTAATTTTATTGTTTAATTCATCATGTAGAACCTGCAACACAGTGTTAAGTAACAATGTTCACAGTATTCCTCTGCATTTTTCCTGGTTTTAATAGGAATGGCTTTTATATTTCACTGATTAATGTAATGTTACGATAGGTTTTTGTGAATACATTTTATTCTGTTTAATTAACTTGCTTCAATGCCCATTTTATTTTGAAAGTTATTCAAAATTTCTTTAGCAATAAATTTTAGCAAATTCCTTTTTGGCATGTGTACTGGGTTGAAATTTATGGCCACCTGGAATCTCAGGTGACTTTATTTTGCAATGGAGTCTTGGCAGATGTACTTACTTAAGAAAAGGCAATACTGGATTAAGGTGGGCCCTGATCCAGTGGATGCTATCCCCCAAAGAAGAGAAAATAGAGGCACAAACAGACACACAGGGAGAACTCCATGTAATGACAAAGGCAGAGATTGAAGTGGTACATCTATATGTCAAGGAACACCAAGGAGTGACAGCAGCCACTTGAAATTAGGAAGGGGCAAGAAAAGATAATCCCTTACAAACTTTGAAGAGAGCATTATCCTGTTGGCACCTTGGTTTGGGACACGTAGCATCCAGAACTGCAACTGAAAAAATTTCTGTTGTCGTAAGCTACCTAGTTTGGTGATTTGTTTATAGCAGCCCTAAGAAACTAACATAGCATGTATTGATATAATCATATCATTTTTATCTTTTAATTTGCTGATGCATTGCATGGTGTGTGTGGATAAATATCCAATTTTGAACCAGTTTGTAATTTTTGAAAAAACCCTATTTCAAACATTTCATATTTTCATAAGCAGATGGATTTAAGTTGCTATTTTAAAAATTATATACTTATACATACAAAAATGAAATTGGTATAAAATATGTTTTTAGAGCTTTCAATATCAGGTTTTGATACCAAGTTAGGTTTAGATTTGTACAATTACTTGAGGCACCTTCCCTCTTTCTCTATAGTCTTGAACTGTTTAATAACCATAAGGAGTAACTGTTTTAAAGCTTAAATTTAAGTTAGCTGTAAAACCATCTGGGCCTGGGGCCTTTTTTTTTGTGGGACATCTTTAATAATCTTCCACTTTTTTCTCTGATTATTGTTATTAAAATATTTTAACTTTTCTTACGTTAATATTGATCATATATATATTCCTAAAGAATCACTATTTCTTCTAGATTTTCAAATAAATGACTACAGAATTTTTTTTTTCAAACATGTGGTAGTACCAGTATTGACTGGTAGAGTTGACCAGGAAGTTAGGAGGATACATACCCTTTTCTTCCCATACTACTACATGAGGATTCAGTCAAAAGGGAACAATCCTCAAAGAAAGAAAAGAATTATTCAGTCAAGTATATAGAAGTAGCTCTTATCACTCATAAGAACTTCTAAACAAACCCATTAAAAATGTTTTCATCTGAATCATCAGATGCATATCACAATACAATTTGGATAGTTCGTCCTCAAGTTATTCGATACTCTCCTGGAGTCTTAGCAAAGCTATGCAGAAATTTTCTTGACATTTACATTAAGCTACAATAAAGTTCCCATTTTTTGAAACACTTGACAAAATAAAAAAAAAAAGAATTATTCTTCCCTCACACCTGCACACATTTAAAAATATCTCCAACTTTTCTAAGAAACAATTTTCTCCACAACTCTCCCAGACTTCATACTCATATCCTTTTATTCATAGCAGATGGAGGAAATTAGAGTAACATATTTGCTCTAAAATCATTAGTGTTGCCTCAGCACTTCCAATCTAAAATAGCATTTCAAGGGGTTATTGTTACGTGGATCAAGAGTTTGCTCGAGGCACAAAGAGACATAAAAACCAATTTGAAACTTTTTTTTTTGCAATGAGCTTTTGCATCTTAATTTCTGCAACAATGTTCTAGTTCGATTTTAAACACAAATCAAATAGGAGGATAGAGTGCCCTGATTCACTCATGGGTCATACTTTGTTCACTGGCCAGTCCTCTGAGAAATCATGATAGCTGCTTCTGGAAAGCAATATTCTCAAAACTGACCACCAACTGCTAGGTAGTCTGGAAGACTGGCAATATATTCATTTTTACGTCTCAGATATCGGCTTGCCCCTTCGCCTCCTGAAATGCCTAAAAGGAAATGTGGTAATGAACCAGCAGATGACAGCCATTCTGTCCAAGACCTAAACAATCCCTGGCTTAAGAATGAACCAATCTTGGGGCACCTGAATGGCTCAGTTGGTTAAGTGTCCAACTCTTAATTTCGACTCTGGTCATGCATGATCTCATGGTTCGTGAGATTGAACCCTGCGCTGGGCTCAGGGCTGACCGTGCAGAGTCTGCTTTGCATTCTCTCTCTTTGCCCCTCCCCTGCTCATGCTCTCTCTCAAAATAAATAAACAAGCTTTTTATTAAAAAAAAAAAATGAACCAATCAGAAAGTGTTTGTTTAGCATATACTGTATTAAGTCCACCATAAAAAACTGTTTTTAAGTCTAAGATACTACACATCTGGAAAATGTAATCTTGTGTAGGCATAAAAGCAGTCACAGACAATGATACCAGATATCTCTACACTGCACAATTTTCAAAACACTTTCATGACATGCTTGTAGGTTATCCTCATAAATCTATAATGAATGCAGGATTAAAGAAGAATACATGAACATACTAGTCAACAGATTAAAGTGGCTTTAAAGATCATCAATAAACCTCTTTTACAGATAAGAAAATGGAGACCAAAGGGAAATGAGGACCTTCACCTTCTTGCACAGCCATCCTGTAGGGCTAATAAAGTGAATGCTGGTCACCGCAAGAGTCATGAAAAAGAGCCATAAAAATAAGACAAGAAAGAGAAACATGATCTCCCTTACAGAGAAAAGCAATTTTAAAACTCATAGTTTCCAGTAAATATGTGCAAGCCTTGAAGAACATATTCACGTAGTTGTAAAGACTATACACACTTACACACAAAAAATTCACTACATAACTATTGAAAAGAGCCTAAATATTCTACAGTTCAATTCAGAAGGTATTCATGCATTTCCTATATACACACCCTTGACTCACCTCTACTTTCGAACCCTAGCAAGACCTAGCTGATTATCTTAATATCGTGACCCCTCTATTATACAATAAAGTATTAAAATAATCTTTCCTTTAAATGAAAATATATTAGAAGTATGTATTTTTTGTGACAGCATTCTCAAAAGTATATCTCAACAATGCATAGGCCAGTGTCCTAATATCTTTTATTCAACAGACAATAGCCATTTTCCACGACTCAATCCAGGATATTTCTAAAAATCTAAATCTAGGATATTATAATTCAAGTAAGGGACTGTATTATAGAAAAGTGCAAAAGGAAAAACATTAAACGTGGAATCATTATTTTAAAAGGAAGAAGTTTACAGCAGTGGTGAAAGATCATATCAGGGTTAGAGGACAGATCTCTGTGTTAGAATCAACACTTTATTGTCAGAATGCACAATAATAGCCTCGACATTTTCAAACTGCTTTTAGTCACCTTTTAAATGTCTCAGAATAGAGAATATAAAACACAATGTCTGACGCACAATGGAAAGTTCTATGATTCTCCTGAAAAAAAGGAAGAACAAACATCTCTATTTCCATCCCGGATCTGCACAATATATGCTTGCATCCCATTTGCTCTGATTCATTTACATTTTGCTGAATTCTGTTTTTGTGCGTTTTCATCTTTCAAAAGATCTTTTAAAAATTAACAACAACAAAAAGCCCTCAAAAGACGCTTTCAGATAAAATCGTAAAGAAAATAAGTACATGAATTAGTGAAACAACATCCAAGTTTTTACAAATGTGGCAGTTACATCTTTTCTCATGTTGTCCGAGAATTAATTGCACGGCTGAAATTAGACCTCAGCACGCTCCATGCAGATAGGAGCCCAAGCTGGAAGCTAACTCTTTGAATAGTAATACTGCCTCCTGATTCTTCTCACATGGCTACATTTTTGACATTTCCTTCAATATTCTATCCAGTTGCAGTATGACTATGACAACAGATTCGGTAGGTATGACTGGCACACCCATGGTGAGTGGCAGGGAATGGCAGTAGCCAACAAGTCCCCTTAGTGGCTCCAAAAAAGCTCACAGGCTTTCTGCAAACCTTATGCATACATGCATTAAGTAAGAGATATAAAAGATGGAAACTGTATGACAATTTTAATTACCTGACAGACAATTCCATGACCTACTAGAACTTTAAAATGGCAAAGCCTCTGACACACAGGAGACAAACAAGCTTATTTTCTCTCCCTGCCTCTCAGTCTCCTTAAATGTTTATACGAGGGTTTTATACATGGATGGAGATAACCTTAATATAGTATTTATATTAATCTATCCAAGGACAAATTACAAATGGCTAAATTTGACTACAATGGAATTTTCTTGGTTATTTTTAATTGGACTCAAATCACCTCTCTGGGCTCTAGAAGTTTCTCCCAGACCCCTGGAGATGTCAGGTGTCACTAATCAGAGTTAGCCCATCTTGTAGTCAGTGCCGCCCAATGTTCTGCCCACAAAGTAGCAATTAGAGTGAAGTCTCGTCTGGAAATGTCAATTACTGCTCTTTGTCTTCCTGTTGAAAGTCTCCTTAATTTAAGAATGCTATATCATTTTTACCCCATCAAATTAGAAAATATTTAAAATAACACTCATAGCTGGCAAGAGTGTAGGGAAAGAAGCATGCCCAAAGATGCTGGTGAAAATGTAAAATGGAACAACTTTTATGGAAAATGATCTAACAACATATATTGTGACATTTTTGTCCTACTATATTTACTGATATTATTTGGGGAACATTGTTCCATATCTCTAAACAGTCTTAAAACCAGAGTTTTTAAGACCTGTATAGCATTTTGCTATGTAAATATACTATAATATACTATAGTATTTCATTGTTTCCACACGTGTCAACATTTTAGTTTTCAATTTTGGTTATTATAAACAATGCTAGAGAGAACATCTTTATAAATATATTTTTCAATTGCATTCTGTTTTTGCCTTAGGATAGATTCTTGGAAATAGAAATACAGCTGTTAGCAAGTTTACCTTCAAGTATAATTTTGTCCTAGCAACTACAGAACTGCAATTAGCAAACCTATTCCTAAACTAGAATTCCAGTTGATCGTTATTTACAGGGAGGAAAATACATGGTGATAAAAGTGACGCTGCTTATTTAGACAGCCTTGAGAATGGGTAATTCCTCCAAGGAAACCAAATCAGACAACATGTATGAATGAGTAACCATTAACTCAAAAAGGACAAATCAGGTCCTACAAAAGGACATTCATTTCAATCAAAGGCACAGACTGCCAAGTTAACTGCTGTCTGTCCTAGAGCAAAGATCCCTTTCCCAATTCCTTAGTATGTAAGATCTCTCTCTCTCTGAACACATTCTTACTATCATTGGTTTGCATTAATTTCCCTCTTTTGAAGACTAATAAACAACCCAAGTTCATAAAACTGAAAAGTCAGAATGTGGTGAAACATTTTTTTGGTGGCCAAACCTGCCCTCCCTGATGGCGTAAGGGTGGGGATGGAGGACATTGTCAGCTAGAAGCTGTTCTAAAGGAAGATATGACTGACCCTTAAATTAAAAATCCAGCTTTCAGAAGCCAGTAAATAATAACATACCACTTTTCAACCTATCGTACTGGAAAATATTTAAAATGATAACATTCATGGTTGGCAAGGAAACAGTATCCCAAAGCATATCCCTTGGAAAAATATTTTCATGATCAAATGAGTTTGGGAAAGACTGAGAACTGAAGAAAGTTCAAATTGAACATTTAATGTGCTGTTACAAACTGTGCATCTCCAAAGGGACTAGAGCAAGCAACATTTCTAAACTTATTTAACTACCAAATTCTTCTTGCTTTATGTTGCCTTTTGTTTTTGGCTGCTGGGTTTCTGTCGAGTCTCCCAGGGGACAGCATTCTTTGGAACATCTTTAGTAAAGGTTTCCCCAAGCCATCAGTTCTCAAACATTTTAGTCTCAAGATTCATTCACACTCTTAAAAATTATTAAAGGCCCCAAAGAGCTTTTGTGTATGTAGGTCCTATCTACAGATATTTACCGTATTAGAAATTAAAACAAAACTTTTTAAATTTTTTTTTCAACGTTTTTTATTTATTTTTGGGACAGAGAGAGACAGAGCATGAACGGGGGAGGGGCAGAGAGAGAGGGAGACACAGAATCGGAAACAGGCTCCAGGCTCCGAGCCATCAGCCCAGAGCCTGACGCGGGGCTCGAACTCACAGACCGCGAGATCGTGACCTGGCTGAAGTCGGACGCTTAACCGACTGCGCCACCCAGGCGCCCCAAAACAAAACTTTTTAAAAAACCCTACTAATTTATTTTAAAATAACATTAATAAACCTATTACATATACACATATATGATATATTTTCTAAAACAAACAAACGAAAGGAACTAGCGGGAAGAGTGGCATTGTTTCAGAGTATTGAAAGTCTTTTTAATGTTTGGCTTAATAGAAGACCAGTAGATTCTTATATCTGCTGCTGTATTGTGTTGTGATACACCATTTGGTTGAAGTAGGTCAAAATCCAGGGGTATTTTAATAGCCTTTTCAAAGAACTATGTATATTTTTCTTGCATGCTGCATCAAGATGTGACAAATGGGAGTGACTTCACCAAGATGGCAAAAGAGGTTATTCCTGACTTCCCTTCCCCTCATTAGAAAAACAACTAACATCTATTCAAGAATAAGATACCCCTCAAAGAATCTTAGGACCCAAGAATAAGATACCCCTCAAAGAATCTTAGGGCAGAAGCCCACCCTGCACCACAAAGACAAAGACAGAGAGTATTCGAAGAATAAAAAGAGAAGCTACCTGTTACTTGCATTGCCCTTCCCCCTAGCCAGCACAGCACCATGGCTAGAGAGGTCTCCCCTGAGCCTCCAGTTCCTCCAGAGTGAAAAGACAACACAGGGAAGACAGCCAGCTCCACGCCCTCCTCAGCACTGTGGGTACTTTGTGGGAAACTCCTACTCTGATTTCACCCTGTGGAAAGTGCAGAGGCATCTGCAGGGTTCAACCACCGGGAATCTGACTGTGACAGATAAGGGAGAGGGGTTTGCAACAGCCAGCACATGAATCTTGGCAGATAGAGTTCACGCCTGCAGTGTCCAAGCGGTAATCCCACGGGAAGCTTTCCTCATCTGCATAACCAAATTGGGTGTGCCTTCTGACCTGGGGAAACTCAGTGGGGAGCAGATCTGCCTGATTTGGATCCTCAAAAAAAGTTTTGCCAGCCCTGGAGCCCAGTTCACCTTGCAAGGTGCTGAGTCACGGCTCCACCCTCTGCTGAGAGTGCCTTTTGGCCCCATCTGACCAGAAGCGCTGGTGACAACTCCTGGAAGCTGGGTGGTTTAGCAGTGCTGGGGCCAAGAGGTGGGAAAACAGAGATCATCCCCAGAGCAAAGTCTCTACTAGGCAGGAAGGTTTCCCATACTATGCACAGACAGGGGGATTAAATTATAACTAAGATTGAGGGTAGCTCCCAGCTCCTCCAAAGTGGGGAACCTGTTTGGGAAACTGAAAGCAGTTTACTATGTCAGCCCCTCCCTCTCCCGCGCTGGCTGAAACATAGCGCCACCCACTGTGGAGACTGTGAAGAGTGTCTTCCAGTTTCATCTGACCAGAAGTTCTGGTGAAAGGACCTGAAAGCTATGGAGCTCAGTAGTACTGGCTCCGAGAGAAGAGGAGACAGAGCCCATAGTTTGCAGTACAAGCCAGCAGTTCCGTTTGGCCAGAAACTAGGGGTGCTGGTTGGTTTGAGTTAAGACAACAAAGAACTTGACTAGTTTTAGAGTTGCTTCTCCCACTGTGCCTGGGCAGGGAATATAATTCACAACCTTACAATAGAGTCTTCTGCCTGTGCAACCAGGGAACCTAACCAACCAAACAGGAAGCTGTGTAGCCCACTCAACAGCACTATCTAAGCACTTGAACAGAGAGCACAACCCATGGCTTCCCCCATCTACAGAGCAAAGCTGGTGGCCTCCTTGACCAGGGAATTCAGTATACACTCAGGCCTGACAAAAGCACTAAAATACTTAGACATAAATTTAACTAAAGAGGGGAAAGATCTTTATTCTGAAAACTTTAAGACATTAACAAAACATTCAAAGAAGGCACAAATATATGGAAAAGTATTCCATGTTCATGCACTGAAAAAATTAATATTGTTAAAATGTCAGTAGGAACAAAAGTCATCTATGGATACAATGCGATCTCTATCAAGATTTCAATGGCCTTTTTTTTAGAAGTTAAAAAAAAAAACTCTTAAAATTTATATGGAACCACAAAAGACCCCTAAAAGCCAAAATCCTGAGAAAGAAGAACAAAATAGGAGGCATCACACTTCCTGATTTCAAGCTATACTATAAAGCCATAGTCATCAAAATAATATGATACTGTCACAAAAACAAATAGACCAATGAAACAGAATCAAGAGCCCAGAAATAAACCTGAGTATACATAATCAACTAATATTTAACAAGAGAGCCAAGGATACTCAATGAAGAAAAGATAGTCTCTTCAATAAATGGTACTGGGATAATTGGGTATGTACATGTAGAATAGAACTGGACCCTTTTAGTTTACATTAAACCAAAAAGCTTCCATCCAAAAGAAGAAACAATCAACACAATGAAAAGACAACCTATAGAAAGGGAAAAATATATGTAAACCATATCCGATAAGGGACTAATACCCAAAACATATAAAGAACACATACAACTCAATAGCAAGAAGAAGGAGAAGGAGGAGAAGAACAACAACAAATTAAAAATGGACAAAGAACCTGAATAAACACTTTTTTTCTAGAGAAGATATACAAATAGCCAACAGGTACATGAAAAGATGGAAAAGATGTTTAACATCACTAGTCATTAGGAAAATGCAAGTTAAAACCACAATGAGATATTACCTACACCTGTTAGAATGGCCATCATCAAAAAGACAAGAGATAACAAATGCTGGTGGGGATGTGGAGGAAAGAGAGCCCTAGTGCAGTGTTGGTGGGATTATAAGTTGGTACAGTTACTATAGAAAACAGTATGGACAATCTTCAAAAAATTTAAAATAGAACTATCATGTGATCTAGCAATTACACTTCTGGGAATATATCCAAAGACATCAAAAACACTCATTCAAAAAGATATCTGCACCTGCATGTTCATAGCAGCATTATTTACAATAGCCAAGACATGGAAACAACCTAGATGTCTATCAGTGGATGAACAGATAAAGAAGTTATAAGATAGATAGATAGATACACACACACACGCAAATACATACACACACCACACACACATATGCAATGGAATATTATTCAGCCATTAAAAATGAAGAAATTTTATTATTTGTGACAATATAGATGGATCCTGAAGGTATTATGCTAAGAGAAATAAGTCAGACAGAAGACAAATACTGTATGATCTCACTTATTGTGGAATCTAAAAAACAAAAAGAAAAGGAAAGAGAGAGAGATCAAACTTGTAGTTAACAGAGGCAGGGGATAGGGAGAGGGGGTATTGGAGGAAAGTAGTCAAAAGGTACAAACCACCAGTAATAAGGTAAATAAATACTAGGGATATAATGTACAATATGATGATTATAACACTACTGTATGATGCACAGGAAGGGTGTTAAGAAGGTAAATCCTAAGACTTCTCATCATAAGGAGAAAATGGATGCTAGCTGAACCTGTTGTGGTAATCATTTCATAATATATGTAAATCAAATTATCATGTTGTACATCATAAACTTATACAGTCATGTATGTCAGTTATTTCTCAATAAATCTGAAAAAAATGTTGAGTGTGTTGGTGGGGGGGACCTTCCTGTGTCTGCCAATATCTTTTAAGGAAAAGTTATTTTATTCAACATCATGAATAGATGTTATCCATGCCTTTGCTAATATTTTTCTGTATAGCTAGACTAGAAAAGCCAGTAACTCAGATCCAAGTATACTAAAGAAGTAGCAAAAATTCATAGGACAGCCCAGTAAATGAATAAGAGAACAAAACCATGGAGCATTAGAGCTAAAAAACAATATATATAAGTAGAGATCCTATAATGTGGAATTGGAGGACAAACAGAGATTTTTAAAAGGAGAAGGAAATATAAGCAACACATTGAAAAAAAACTCTTGAAACACCAAGTGTGATCTAAAGACAGCATATTTTTTTTAATTTTTTTTTAACGTTTATTTATTTTTGAGACACAGAGAGACAGAGCATGAATGGGGGAGGGTCAGAGAGAGGGAGACACAGAATCTGAAACAGGCTCCAGGCTCTGAGCTGTCAGCACAGAGCCCGACGTGGGGCTCGAACTCACGGACCGTGAGATCATGACCTGAGCTGAAGTCGGCCGCTTAACCGACTGAGCCACCCAGGCGCCCCTAAAGACATCATATTAACTGGAATTATAACTAACTGAACATTGAAGAAACAGTGACTTTGTCTTTTCTTTATTTTCTGTGAATTTGAAAGATTCACTGAGATGGATAGTTGGATGATTCCAGGGATTTTAACTGATATGGCTCCTGCAGTTTTAAAAGCACACATATTGATCCCTCTGTAAGAGTGCCCATGCCAGGACCTGCCAGGGTGCCACATAATCTTGAATCTAAGAAGAAAACATCTCACAGGGTGCCTGGGTGGCTCAGTTGGTTAAACATCCAACTTGGTTTCGGCTCAGGTCATGATCTCACAGCTCGTGAGTTTGAGCCTCACACCGGGCTCTGTGCTGACAGCATGGAGCCTGCTTGGGATTCTCTCTCTCTCCCTCTCTCTGTCCCTCCCCTGCTGGAGCACTCTTTCTGTCTGTCTGTCTGTCTGTCTCTCAAAATAAATAAGTAAACAAAACAAAAAAAAGGGGAAAACATCTGTAATAAAATATCTCAACATTGTGGAGAAAACTAGAGATGTTTTTAGTTCATGATCCTTTGAAAATTCAAAATCAAAAAAAAAAAAAGAAGAATTATTCTCCTCTTCCATCCTTGTCTCATCTCTCATCAAACAGTTTGATTTTTGTTTGCTGAGAGGAAAGTAGCTACCTTAAACTAAATGTCAATGAAAATGAAAGCAGTATTTACCCCAGCATAGTGCAGTTATACTGATTGTATAATGGGTTGGGACTTTGGGGACGTGGGAATCTTGAAGACCAGAGGGTAAATTGTGGTAGGCAGAATAATGCTCCACTCCAAGATGTCTATGTCCTAATCCCTAGAAACCGTGAATAGGTTGCATGGCCTGATGATCTCTTACTAGAGGTTGGGCAAAAGAGTTTTACAACAAGAGAAATCTCATTCACTTTCTTAAGACTCTGAATTTCATTTCAAATTCCCAGGTACTTCCTTCCTCAATTCGTTCCTATTTATGATTACAATCTCCTTTTTTTTTAAGTTTATTTATTTTGAGAGAAAGAGAGAGAGCATATGCACATATGTGTGAGCAGGAGAGGGGCAGAAGGAGAGGGAGAGGGAGAGAATCCTAAGTAGGCTTTAAGCTGTCAGGGCAGAGCCTGACAGAGGTCTCAATCTCACGAACCATGAGATCATGACCTGAACCGAGATCAAGAGTCAGATGCTTAACCGACTGAGCCACCCAAGCACCCCTCATGATTACAGTCTCTTGAAGGTTTTGGTCAGCTTTAGCATGGTGTCCCCTGAAAGGAAGAGCTCTGAGGCTCTGGACTATATTCTAGATCCTTCCTGCCTGAAATGTGCCTCCTGGATCGGCAACATTAACTTACCATTGTTGGTTGGAAATGAAGAATCTCAGGCCTTAACACAAACTAACATACCAGATTCATTTGCATGCTGAAGTTTGAAAACACTGCTTTAGGCAGTATTTCCTGGGCCACAGAAATCTCATAAGATTGTCCACAGTTCCTTGACTAATGGTGTCGATGCTAACTGTAATTGTGGTGGTGGTGGACGTTGTCATTGTGATTATGATAATGATGGTTATAATGGTGGTGTATGTGATAGGGGTGGTTGTGATAGTGTGGACAGTTTTGGTGGTAATTATGTAGGGCAAATGTCTACAGTCAGAAAGTGTTTTCTCCAATATGGCAGACATCCACTGACCTTGCCTACCTTTTTAAACTTAGCACCTAGCACAATCCTTGGCCTATAGAATGAAGTTAATAAATATTTGTTAAGTGAAAAGAAGGTTAAGAAAAGGACCTATATGTACAATCGGCCACAAAATTCTGGAAACCACATCCTTCCCCTACTCCTCTAAGACAAAATTTTTTAAAAATATTCTACATAAATCCATCCAACCATCTGTCCACGCATTCACTCATCCACTCAGTCATCTATCTAGGGACTTCATTCATTCATGTACTCAATAAGCATTTATTTGAGAATTTACTGTTGTGTTAGATTCTGGGGACTTAACATCACTCCTCATACAAATCAAAACCACACCGACATACCATCTCACGCTGGTCAGAGCAGCTAAAATGAACAAACCAGCAGACTATAGGTGCTGGTGAGGATGTGGAAAAATGGGAACCCTCTTGCACTGTTGGTGGGAATGCAAACTGGTGCAGCTGCTCTGGAAAAGTGTGGACGTTCCTCAAAAAATTAAAAATAGATCTACCCTATGACCCAGCAATAGCACTGCTAGGAATTTACCCAAGGGATACAGGAGTGCTGATTCATAGGGGCACATGTACCCCAATGTTTCCAGCAGGACTTTCAACAATCGCCAAATTACGGAAAGAGCCTAAATGTCCATCAACGGACGAATGGATAAAGAAAATGCGGTTTATATATACAATGTAATACTACTTGGCAATGAGAAAGAATGAAATCTGGCCATTTGCAACAACATGGATGGAACTGGAGGGTATTTTACTAAGTGAAACAAGTCAGGCAGAGAAAGTCAGGCAGATACCATATGTTTTCACTCATATGTGGATCCTGAGAAGCTTAACAGAAGACCATGGGGAAGGGAAAGGGGGAGAAAAAAGTTACAGAGAGGGAGGAAGGCAAACTGTAAGAGACTCTTAAATACTGAGAACAAACTGAGGGTTGATGGGGAGTAAGGGGTGACGGAGAAGGGAATGTGGGTGATGGGCATTGAGGAGGGCATTTGTTGGGATGAGTACTGGGTGTTGTATGGAAACCAATTTGAAAATAAGTTATATTTAATATAAAATAAATGATGAAAAGGACACAATTCTGCCTCAAGGAACCCAAAGTCTTGGAAAGAAATACTGACAATGATAATGAAGTGTAAGATTCAGAGATATATAGGGAAGGGCAGTATAGAGTTACTGAGGAGAAGATAATCAAAACCTGGATTTAGGGGCTGGGAGTAAAAGATTTGAAGGGTAAATAGACTTTACTAAAAATAGGAGAGACAATGGCATTCTAGGGAGATGGGAAATCCTGAGTTATTTTTATGTGTTTGGATAGCTTTTGACATTCTGAGCCTTATAATGTCTATCAAGTTTGGGGTAAGAAATAAGGAATATGACAAATGGAGTTGGCCCAAGAGGAAACAATTACAATTGTTCTCTGTCTCTAGGTTTTTAAGAACTAAGAGAATTTTTCCATCTCTCTGTTCCTTCCAAAAATCTCCAGGAATGTGCTCATTGTATTTATGACAACTGAGGTCTCCCATGCCAACATGACTTCAACATGCGTTCCAAGAAATTCTTGCCCAGGAAGACAAGGATGTAACCAATAAATAAGTTCACTGTGTGTTGCAGGAATTCCTGAAAAGCAATTTATATGAGCAAATACTTTCCTCCTCTGGGTAAACAGCCCATGCATAGGGCACTAGATAGCCCACTTGCTCAAATACCTTACTGAACAAAAAACTATGTAGGTATCAAGACTCATTTCAAGACCCTCACTTCACTGTGTCCACCAACCCCAAAATATTGCATCATGAATTTAGCCCAATCCCAGTCAGAGCATCACACTGAAAGATCTGTCTTAAACCATGTAAACCCAGATCCAAAAATCCTAGAAACGTCTCCTCCATACCCAAGCTTTCTGAGACATTACTGAATAAAGGTGTTATCCCTTACTGCAGCAGGTTTAACAAACTTAGCTTTGCTTGATAAACAGGTGATTTGGTAGGACCTGGGGAGAAGTCTTGGGACAGCTAACATTTAAAGCATCTGAGAATAAAATAATAGAAAGAAAGGAAATTCTAAGCTTATCCTGTGCGTCTTTTGTACTTAGTTGGAATAGAGTTGGGAGTGGCCAAATCATTTCTTGATTTTGTAGATTAAACCTCCTTAAAGGAGGATAATATAAATAGAGATACTAATGGTTGTCACAGGAAATAAAGATGCTTGAAATATTTATAACAGAATGCCTAACAGCAAATAATTGAAAGTACGTCTTGGAAAATATGTTCACAGTGCTTCTCCAAACATCATGTAGCTTCCGCCACTATTTACTTTCCAACTTTATTTGCAAAAGAGACAAGTTAATTATTTTTCTTTTCCATTCCCTGTTTTAAGCTGTGGCTTACACAATGTAATGAATGTCTATTGTGAATATTGATGAAAAAAATCTGAGAGGTTAAAAAGGATTAATCAAACCGTGTCAAAATTTTCATTCAAAAAATTTATATTGTTAAACTTTGGGAAAAACAACCATTTCTATTTCTGGTCTGACTGAGAAACAAAGTACAATTTCCTTGGGTGCTGCTAAACATTTTTTTAAAAACTCAATAAATGTACTATCTTCAATAGTTGCAGGGTGGAATCTAAAACTGTATCAATAAACTTTTAGTGTTCTATTACATGAACAACTATGGTCTGTGTTGTACTTTGCATGGACCCTTTCCCCAAGCAAAATTTCATAGAAGTGTGCATCGCTCTGGTCGAAAATATTGGCTCACTGCATTCTGCGGATCCAAATGTTGACGCATTTGGGTGAAATGTTGACACATTTCATTATATGACATAAAAAAGAATCATATTTGTTAATACCACCATCAATTTCATCATTAAAGTCTTTTAAGTATTGGAAAGCTGTCAAGCTCATGGTGGCAGATACAAGTTTTCCAAAATTCTAATTTTTGCTGGAAAGCTTGAGTTTTATCATTGGCAACAAATACTGTCCAATGGTGTACTTAAAGTCACAGGCTCAGTTTTTGCATTTTTGAGAAAATATCGGTCAAATATTGAAGTCTTAATACCTGTATTTCATCTATCAGTTGTTCTTCCAAGTAAAAACTGGTGTTTCATATAAAAATGGTTAGTTCAGCTTACAAATGAAAGAGTCCTTCAAGTGCTTTTTGTCAAACAACAAGGATACTTTAGCACACTGTGGTACTTCTTTTATACATGCTTCCTATTTCTTTAAAAAAATGATGTATACTTGACAGTCGAAGCTTAAGTGAATTAATAATTTTTACTGTTTCATCAAGGGTATTCTTAAGTGAAATTTGCTTTTTTTTTTTTAAACCATAAGTTATGATGGAAAGAAAGAATAAGAGACCAATAGTAGAGTTTGGTGCCATTGCCTTCATTCACGCTACAGTGCTAGATTCATGCTACAGTTTTATCTACCATTGCTTTCGTACTATCAGTACAAATGTCAACACAGTTAGGAAGACAAATAACAACTTAGTTATATGATAATATAGGTATCACCTTGCAGACACCCTGAAGAAGTCTCAGGGCTCCCCAGGTGTCCATGAACCATAGTTCGAGAATTGCTATTCTAGAGTCTATTCTAGACTCAAAATCTGGGTCTGACAAAAAACAAAAAAGTTCTCAGCACCACTTTATAGCACATCCCCTGGGCATGTTAATTCATGAGTGTCAATTGGTAGATGTGCATTTGCCTGAGATGTTCACTATTCTGCCCTTAGTATTGAAAACCACTAGGTCTCCTCTAGGGACCACATTCATGTATGCAGCGGCAATGCCACTTCCATGGAGTCAAGGCTGAGGAGAACCTATTCAAGCTGCTCATATGCAAAGACTCTGTGCTTCTCTTGGCTCCAGATCAAGCAGCAGCATGAGAGGAATGCTGTGACATAGCTACAGCAGACATGTACAAGAAGATATTTGGAAACTGTAGTCTGTCTGTAGGTTGGGAGTGCCCAAGTCTGCATGGCCACATGGAGTCTCTCTGGTAAGGAAGGTATGGCTAACCTAAATTTATCAGCCTGGACTTTATCTTAATGGGTAGCCTATGGCTTCACTTAATAGATTGTCCATAGAACCTATCTATTTTGAATCATGTTTCTAGAGCAGTGATTCTCAAAATCTGATTCTTGAATCCCTTGCATCAGAATCATGCAGAGTGATTCCTGAGGGGTGCCTGGGTGGCTCAGTCAGTTAAGTGTCTGACTTTGACTCAGGTCATGATCTCATGGTTCATGAGTTCAAGCCCCACATCAGGCTCTGTGCCGACAGCTCAGAGCCTGGAGCCTGCTTTGGATTCTGTGTCTCCCTCTCTCTCTGTTCCTCCCCTGCTTGTGCTCTGTCTCTCTCTCTCTCTCTCTCAAAAATAAACACACATTAAAAAAAACTTTAAAAAAATACACATTCTTGAAATCTACCATGGACTCACTAAAGTAGCACATCTGAGGGTTGAGGCAGGGTGACTCAAAAGCAGTGCAGGTTGTATACTGCACATCTTACACAAAGGTGTACAATTGTTGGAGGTTGTGGCTTGGAATTGAATTTTTAAAAGTCTATGAGAATCTTGGGTCTAACAGAACTTGAAAGAATATTCTAGAGCAGTTCTCAAACTTTACCGTGCCTCAGAATTAAAAGTCTTAGGGCTAAAAATACAGATTTCTATATGCCATGCTAGACCTACCTAATCAGAATCTTTTAGGTAGAAGCCTGGGCATATGTATTTTCAAAGAGCTTCATAGCCAGTTCTGATGCCTATCAAAATATGAAGACAGTTTCTAGACTAAGGATGCTATAGCTGTCTTCAAGAAACCAATTCTGAGAAGGTTGTAGACAATAGACCAGTGGCTGAAGAAACTCTGATATCACTTAGATAGTCTATTCAGTACCTATAAATTCATCTTTTAAAATATCCAATACATTTTTTTAAATACAACTTTCTCTCCTCCTCTGTTATTACATTTGTTTTCATTCTTAGCAGGGTATTGAATCTCACCTAGCATGTTATTCCAAAAACGTCTTGAAATTTATTTAGCCAGAATTTTCTGGTTTCATATGAATGCTAATTATACATAGTCTATTTTTTAAAGTGTTTTTTTTTCATCTTATGCAACACCCTTAGATCCTTCAGGCAAAGGACAAACTTAATTTACTTTCAAATTACCAAATTAACTCAGATTTTTAAAACCCATTCAAGTTTCATGTTATGTACTTAACATTAAAAAAATGACTCAATGTAAATGTCGTATTTGGCAATGATCCTATTCCTGGGATCTTTCACATGAAACAGAGTGGGAAGGAAAATCCTGTGGCTGCCAAAATAGAACTAAAAACACAGAAACAAAGAAAAGAAACAAAAGCACAACTCGCCTCTTCCAGACAACACGGAAGCATGCAGATAAGTCAGTGATATTTCTTCCAACTAAATCCTGAAGTAGTTTTAGCAGTTGTAATGGCACCTGGCTTATGCAAAAGTAAAGTAAAAACTAGGCTGTTCTGTTGTTCTAGATGCCAAAACACCAAATCTTCCAGCCAAGAAAAGAACACAGGACCAAGCAAGGGATATTGATGCTTCAAAGATGGTAGTTATCTGTGAATAAGGACTAGCGTTTCATAAACTCCACCAGACAGAACGACTGTTTAATGGAATGTCAAGAGTTGGGAAGGAGAAAAGAACTGAGGGTAATTCTAAGGTCAAATTAGTTTGGAAAACCACTGAGTTATATGAGTTAAACAGTTCTTTTATTCTGGGACTTCTCAGAGCCCTTCTGTGCGGATATGCATCATCCCTTTCTAAGAAGGAGATAATGCATGTGGCATTTTCCAAAGGTTTGACATTTCTTTTCTTTCCTTTTCTTTTCTTTTTTCTTTTCCTTTTTTCATTTAGTTTCTAACTAAGCTCACAGTCTCTGGGACACATTCAGGAAATACTTAGATGGACAGATCAAGCAGTGAAGGCAAATGAATGTACAGGTATGTGCCTAAAATGTGGCAGGAAACTCTAGATGTCATGGAAATAGTTAACATGCCCATAGGTCAGCCCCACAACACCAAGTCCCTCAGCCTCTCTCCATTGGCTTCAGCTCTGGAAGAAAGATGGTGCTTATTAGTAAAGTGCCCTGGGATGAATGGGCAGGAAACACTAAATAAGAGCCAATTATTACCCTCATTACAGAGCAGATGATCTAATAAACCAACCCTATTACTTACAAAGTTCAGACCCTGAGTTGTTGTTTTTAACTGCACTTCAATTTAATCTAAGAGATCTATTCTATACTAAAAAGAACAAACAAATACTCAAGGGAATATATCCATGAACTGTAATGTGGGCTTTCTGATTGGACCCTTCTCTGCTTACACATTTTCAATGACTGCCAATTGCCTACAGATACAAATCCCAATTTCTTAGCCTGGTAGACAACCTTCCCAGGTTGTGTCTAACTGACCTTTTACACTAACAGATCCATATTTCAGATGCCATAGAGTTTCTGAGTAAGATCATTGCTTTGGAGGCAGGCAGACATGGCTAAATACACAGGCTCCACTCACCACACCTTGAGTTAAGTTATGCCACTTCTCTAAGCCCTCGATTCTCCAAGTGTGGTTTGTGAACTGGCCACGGGAGCAGCAGCAGCAGCATTTGGAGTTCATTAGGCACAATTTGCAAACCTACTGAATTAGAATCTGCATTTTAACAAGAGCCTCAGGTGATCCCCACACACATTAAAGCTTGAGATGTACTACCCTAATTCTCATCACCTCACGTGAAAGTTTGAGGTAATGATAGTAAATAATAGTAAAATTTAAGATGGAAGTCATTTTCCTCTCCTGCCCTTTGAATCCATCTTCAAACACTAAGGATTTCACCATCTAAATATCATTCAATTATGCTCACCTCTCTCCCTTCACTCCCTTCATTCTCGTTCTGTGCAGATCTAGGGCAATGGCCACCCAACTCATTACAATGCACCCACTCTTGCCTCCCTCTTACCTGTTTTCCCTACTGCAACCAGAGATATTCTAGGAAAAGCAAATGATGAGAACTCCCGTCTCATTTCAGAATAAAAGCTAAAAGCCTTTACCAAACCTACAAACTCTGCCGAGGAGGCTCTGTCCACCTCTATGTCTTATCTTGCATCATGCTCCTGTAGGCTTTCTCTGCTGCAGGAGTACCGGTTTTCTCTCAGTGCCTGGAACTGGCTATCCTCCATCTCAATACAGTACATTTGCAAAATCCATCCTCTCTGCCTGCGGTGCCTTTCCTCCCTCTTTGCCCAGCAACTCCTCCTCAGTCTTTAAATGTCAATTCAAATGTCATCAACCCTGAAAGTATTCTCTGACTCTCCTCCCCAACAACCAAGACACTCCCTGGATCATTGCCTATGCCCCAGAAGTGTTGAATAAGTGATTGTATTAATTCACAAATCTTCAGTGATATGGTTACTGTGACAATCAAACAGACTGATACCTATAAAGCATTTAACACAATGCCTGGTAGAGAGCAAGAACATAGTGCTGCACTGGTTGTTACGTATTGAATAGTAGCTCTGCTAAAAACTAGACACCAAGCAGGGCACAATGTGGCTAACAATTAGAACCACCTAGGAAACTTTTAAACCTTTTAATGGCCAGGATCTTCCCCGGACCAATTAAATCAGAATCTGTGAGGGTGGAATCCAGGCACCTGAGGGTTTTAAAGCTCCAGTGGGGATTCCAATGGGCAGCCATGGGACAGAACAACTGCTTTACCCTTCTTCTCACTGTGGCCTCCTAGCCTTTGGAGGAAGGCACGTTACAAGAAGAGTCCTCATTATTCATGGCATGAGTCCATGGCCTCACTTCTCCCATGGAAAGGGACAACAATAAGCAATAATAAGAATCCATGTAGTGGCAGTCCAGCAATTCACTTGCCTTGGGCCCCTTGACAGCAGCCAGATGGTGGGAACTCTCCATGTATCACCAAACCCAAGCTGAAACCCTTCTGGGGAAATCCAAGTTGCCTGAACTATTGCTGGGAGGAGGTGCAATACCACAGGAAGATGATTCTAGTCCTTAGGGTTAAGTGTTGATTTAATAAAACTCATCAGGATTCCATTAGAAACCTGTCATGATTGTTATGTTGAAGCAATTGCTTTATGGGAGCAATTAATTTCAACTGCTAAAAAAAAGGTTAGACCTCCTGAGTGTTCATCTAGACTACAAGAGGTAGGCTGGGAACCACTTGAACTTACCCCTGTCTCCTTCACTGTTTAAGTACTTGGCTCATCAACAGACTAGACTATCTCAGTAGTCCTCCTCTTCCCAAACACCAACTTCCTGTGTATGTAAATATATATTTAAGCACAGACATATTGCGCTGTGTTTCTCACTTGTTTTGAACTTTTCAAAATGTGATGCAAGCAATGAGGAATATCCAAGGAACCTTTATCTTTTTTAAGGCCTTAAAATGCACATGTGCACACACACACACACACACACACACACACACACACACAGTGCCAAAGCACTGTGCAACCCTCAAACAATATGAGAACCATTTAAAATTAAAACCTACCAAGTCAGAGCTGAGTCTAAGTGAACATAAAGGCCACAGAGTTGTTATAAGAGGCACAGGATTGCTCTCTGGAAATAATATCCCAGGGAGAAAAATTCTCCTATTTCTTCATGCTGGTAAATTGAAAAAAAGAAAAGAAAGAAAGAAAGAAAGAAAGAAAGAAAGAAAGAAAGAAAAGAAGAGAAAGAATAGAAGAGAAAGGAAAAGAAAATAAAAGAAGAGAAAAGAAAAAGCTTGATTCATGAATATAAATTTTTCTTGGCTTTTTAAATCATACACTGGCGTATTCATCCTCAAACTTTGCCAAATGAGAATACACAGATAATGACAACTTTACAATAAGTGGTTCCAGGATACAGGCTTTTCAAGATCCCCAAATGAAAGGCACTATAATAAAGAGTATTATTATTATTATTATTATTATTATTATTATTTCAGAACCCAGAAAAACGACAATCAATGATTAGCCATAACAATTAAACTAACAATAATGCATCTGGAATAAGCTCCATGGTAATGTGTACTTCATGCTTAATAGTTCAAATTAATTCAATCTCCTGGTGTTAGACATACCAGTTAGGAGTTGGAAAGCACCAAAATTCACATTAGCTTCCACTTCGAAAGCTATTATGAAAAGAGAAGGAAGGAAACTAGGCGATAAACAGCAGAGGTAAATAGGAAGGGCTCATAGATGATATGGTTAGGGATAACTCTCAGCTACTGGGAATTCAGCGTGAAAACATGAAGGCTGGTATTTCTATCCTCACACATTCCTACACAGTCAGTGACTGGGCAACCCATCTGAGGCAACAGATCTGGAACCCTAAAATCAAAGCCATCAGACTGAGAGGAGGGAGTGCTTTCTTTCCCCATCCATAGAGTCCTTTACAAGTAGACCCAGAATAGAAAAAGAATTTATGATTTTCAGAGCACTGATCTCAAGAAATAAGAAAGGGGAAAGTGGGTTGCAATGAGCCTAAAAGGTGGAGAGCCTGATTATCCTCCTTGTCTCACTCCATCCTATCAATGTAAAGATAACTGCTTTAGGCTCTACTGTCCACCATAAATATACTCAAAGGCAGAGTTTTCAACTTTGGCATCGTTCACATTTTGGCCCAAGTAATTCTTCGTTGTGAAGGGCTGTTCTGTGCATTGTAAGATGTTTAGCAGCATCCCTAGCTTCTACTCCACAGATGCTAGTAGCAGACCCTCCCAGTTGTAACAGCTGTAAATGTCTCTAGACATGACCAAACATCTTCTGAGGGACAAAATAATCCTGGTTAAGAATCGTTACTCTAAGGCTTGAATTCACCTGTTTTGGGCATCTAGGAAGAAAAACGAATTGAAAGTACACACCAACCTTTAGACTGTTTTCTCATTAGAGATGGCCATTCACTGCGTTGTGAGCTGTGTACAAGGCAACACCCTTCCCAGGGCACACTGATTCCTCCCGCCAGTACTTTGTGCCATATGGGTTTGCTACAGATCATATGGAAATTTAGAACCTGGCTTCCTTCTATTCATTGTGCCAGGTAGAGTTAACATAACAGACTATTCTTAGAAAGCTCTGCTTGTAAAGTTGGCCTTTGGCTGGCATCTGGGAGTTTGGGCTGGTGAACCGTCTCCTACACTGATATAAAACTCTCCTAAATGATAGGAGTACCCACTGTGCCTTCTTTGTACTAATGTAGTTTATGCTGAATGCCTGTTTATCTCCTGGGAGTCTGGAATTTGGGAATGTGCTAGGCAGATCAGCCCCCAGTAGAAACCTAATGCAGAGCCTCTAATGAGCTTCCTTGGCACATGATATCATGCAGTTCCTTGCTGGAGGAATGAAGCACATCCTGTGTGACTCCACTGGAAGAAGACTCTCAGAAGTTTGTGCCTGGTTTTCTCCATACTTCAGACCATGCACCTTCTCTTCACGCTGATTTACTTTGTACCCTGTCACTGTGGTGAACCATAATCATGAGTGTAACAACTTCTGAGTCCTACTAGTTCTTCCAGAGAATTAGGGAACCCAGAGTAGTGCTAGGGACCACGAGCACAGTCACAATATTCAACAAATATTTTATTGTGTGCCTCCATTTCTAGATGCAGGATTTCCAGCTGGGACTGTAACTAAGTCTCAGTCCTCACAGAACTTATGTTCTGTGACTAGGGAAGCACTTATACTGGGATATTTCAATCTTCTTCCACCATAAACAAGCTCTGTGGCTGTCTTTGTTGTTGTTGTTGTTAATATTTATTTATTTGTCTTGAGGGGGCGGAGCATAAGCAGGGAAGGGGCAGAGAGAGAGGAAGAGAGAATCCCAAGCAGGCTCCATGCTCAGCACAGAGCCCGATCTCATGACCATGAAATCATGACCCAGGCCCCCCTTTTTTGTCTTTATAATAGATCCTTTTTCTTAGATATAATTCACACACCATGCAATTAACCCACCTAAAGTGGACAATTCAGTGGTTTTAAGTATATTCACAAAGTTGCACAACCATGACCACTATCAATTTCAGAACATTTCGCCACCCCATAAAGAAACCTCCCACCATTAGCACTTAGTATTCATTTCCTCCCAGCCCCCCACCCTTAAGCAACCACTAAGCTATTTTCTGTCTCAATGCATTTGTTTACTCTAGAGATTTCATATCAATGGAATCAGACAATATGTAGTCTTTTGTGCCTGGGTTCTTCATTTAGCATAATGTTTTCAAGATTCCTCTACCATGTAACACATTTGTAGTACTCCATTTCCTTTTATTGTTGAATAATATCCCATTA
Source organism: Panthera uncia (assembly GCF_023721935.1). Classification (NCBI taxonomy): domain Eukaryota; kingdom Metazoa; phylum Chordata; class Mammalia; order Carnivora; family Felidae; genus Panthera; species Panthera uncia. Next base: position 27,073,834 of record NC_064816.1, read on the forward strand.
TGTGACTATACCACATTTTATTTATCTGTTCATCAGTAGATGGACACTTACATTATTTACACTTTGGAAATAACTGCTGCAAATATTTGTATACAAGTTTTTCTGTGCATATAGGCTTTCATTTCCCATGGGTAGATACCTAAGAGTAGAATGGTGAGCCATATTTATGCTAAACATTTTAAGAAATTTTCAACTGTTCTTCCAAAGCAGCTGCACCATTTTACTTCCTACTAACAGTGTATGAGAGTTCCAGTTTCTGCACATCCTCACTAACCCCTGTTAACTGTCTTTTTGATTACCTAGTCATCTGAGGTGGTTTCCCATTGTGGTTTTGACTTGCGTTTCCCCGATGGCTAATGGTGCTGAGAATCTTTTCATGGGCTCTTTCCTTTTGTGTACCTTCTTTAAGTAAATGCTATCCAGATCCTTTGCCCCTTTTTAATTGGGTTGTTTGTTCTTTTGTTATTGAGCTGTAAGAGTTCTTGACATATTTTGGAAATAAGTCTATTATCAGATATATGACTTGCAAAACCATGTTTCCATTCTGTGAGTTGCCTTTTTATTTTCTTGATGATGTCATTTGAAGCATAAGAGTTTTAAATTTTTGTGATGTCCAATTTACCTATCTTCTCTTATGTTGCTGTACTTTTGGTATCATATCCAAGAAACCATTCTCTAACCCAATGTCATGAAGATTTATGACCATGTTTTTGTCTACGAGTTTTATAGTTTTAGTTCTTCCATTTAGGTCTTTAATCCATTTTGAATTAATTTCTTTACATGGTGTGATGTAGGGGTCCAACTTCATTCTTCTATATGTGAATGTCCAGTTATCCTGTGGTATCTTTTGAATCACCACCACAGGTAGTTTCCTGTAATTTGGGAGTCTACAAGTTATTAAACCAGTACATAGAATCTAGGTATATGACCAACAGTCTTAGAACCTTTTCTTAAGCTTTTGCATTTGGTCTTTTCTTTTTTCTTCTACTTTAGGAATATACTTAATATCATGCTATTTCAGGAAGTAGCACTACTATTATTAGCTGATTAGTAATACTATTATTAACTCATATACTACTAATAATAGTACCAATGGCTATTTAGTATTTAGTATGTGTCAGGCGCTACGTTTACATTTAATATGCAGTAACTTATAAGTACTTCACATGCTTTACCTTATATGATCTTCCCACCAACACCATGAGATAAGTAGAACTCCACCTTACAGATAATGATACTGAGGGTGAGGCTCATCACCATAAAATAATTTTCCTTAGGTCACAGAGCTAGCAGGAAAAAGGATGACAAAAAGAGCAAAGAAGCAGCACTGGAAAGTGAGGGCCAAAGAATGTCTGATAATAGTGTCTAACAAATATGAGGTAAGCCTATATGCAAATACCCAAAAAGAAACAAGCCAAAATCTAGCACCAGTCAATGGCATTCCCATACTGGCCAAGAAGCTGACTACAAAGGAATGGTGTCTCCTGCCAATGCAACAAAGAGAAGTCTCATCACTCAAGATTGATATGATGGCTGAAAAGGTGCTGTCAACACTCTAAAAATTGCATCAGTGACTACGTGATTGATGAAATGAGTCAATTGGCACTGGATTAGAATTCCAGATATGAAATATATTACTTCCAATGAGAGAATTAGAAATTCATTAAGCAGTAGTTTCATTTTTAAAACTACTCTTTCCCCATTTGTCTATAGGAAAGAGATGCAAGTAAAAATATCTTTGAAAAGACTGAATCTGTAGAGCAACTTGGTCTTGGGGACAGTTATACAGATGCCTGAAACTTTTGCTTTCACTATCTCACTGTGTTCCCAGACCTAGAAGGCTGGTAGGGAAATTCTAGTCAGTTTTCAGTGGAGAAATGTGGACAAAGAAGTGAGTTGACTTTTCCAAGTCCAAGCTGTATAGCAGAAAATCCAGATTTCCTCACTACAAGTTGAATTCTCTTGCCCTATACCAACTGAGATCGTAATAATAAATACAATGGTAATAGCTGCCATTTATTGAGTCTTACATTATATAGCGCTCTAAGCACCTGAAAGAGAGAAACTCATTTATTTAATCCAAATCTTATGAGGTAGGTACTACTATTGTCCCCATTTTGTATAGAAGGGCAGGAGATGCTAGAGGTTAATTGACCTGCATAAGAAGTGGAGTGAGGCCTTGAACCCTGTGCGGTCTGTCTTCTTGTTCTTAAGAGTGTCAACAAAATTGTTTCAGAATAGAAGCAACTAGACATATAAGGGTTAAGCATGGCCAGACCAACTCCAAGTTGAGTCTTTTTTACACTAGGCAAACTGTCTTCAATACACTTATAATAACTTTATATACCAAATAACATTTTGAAGTTTATTTCCTCCCAACATGGAAGCATCACTGCATCTCCCCTGGGATCTTCAGCACTGTCTGTTGTGGAACTGGTCTGGGCTTAGCAAGTATTGCTTTATCATTCTTAAGTAAAAAAACACTGTAGAGAATGCAGAAAACAATTTCCCTTTCAGTTTCCCCACTTCTACCCATATTGAGAAAGATGGATTCTTAAAGTGCTAAAGGAAACTCACAATATAATAAAAACTCAGCACCAGAAATGTTCCAAGTCCCTCCACTCTCTCCCTAAATTTAGGAAACTACAATTTAATATAGGGCTCAGGCCTCCAGAGAATCCAGGGTATCGAACTGTTAATACATTTTTATATATTTTAACTGAGATAAACAAGAAAGAGATAGAAAAGCCAGAGCAGCTATGTCAAAGACATAATTACGATAAGACTAATCCAGCTAACAGCAATAGAGGCAGATAGTGACTCTACTGTGATGCTGTTGTAGAGTTTGTATGGTCAGAAAAATGTATCATATAAAATGTCAATGAGGCAGGAGTCCTGTCATAGGAAAGCAAAGATAACTTACTACGTGACTTCAGAAAATAAAGCTCATCCAGGATATCAAAGAACATTTATTCTATTACTAGAATATCATCCAAATGCATTTTATAATTTGAAACCTGGATCAAATCATTCAATTAATAAAATAGTAATAAAAAGGAGTATACTATGTCTGTAACCAAATAGACAGGAAAACCTCAATTTTGTTTTCCATGACAGACCTTAAACCTTGTGGCAAACTTAGAATTCTGTCTATTCTAGATTATTTTAAAATTCTCCCACCAGCTCTAAATTCATGGTGTGTCTCCAACTATGTCATATTTCTAAGTCTTGACCACAAAAGCACCCTGAGATACATATACATTGCTGCAATGCACTATTTCTCAAACATGACTGTATCTTTTACTCCAGTAACCCTGTCAAAACAAAAATAAATTTTAAAAAAGGGAAAATCACTCTGGCTACTTCACTGTTGGCAAATTCATTAACTTCCTTCTTCAAATGCTCATTAACATTTCCATTAATAATACTCTGACCCTCAATATTCAACACCCAACCTCTAAGACAGGGCACAACTAAATTCTTCAGTTTCTCATTTAAGCCTTTTCATCAAGTCTTTGCAGAAAATATATTATTAAAACAAAGGTTTCTATCCCAGATAGATAGGAATTCTCCACCTTCTCTATACACTTCTCACTCAACCCTTTCTGCTCCTTTTGGTGAATCCCAGGAGAAACACAAACTCACATGCTTATTGCACTGGGATGCAAGGCAAATATATGAGGAAATCCACTTATCAGAAAAACAGACACCAGCACACTTGAATGCATTTTAAACACACTGTCCTCCCTACCTCCCCAGCCTTTTTTTGTAATAGAGATGTCTTGAAATTTATTTTTCATTTTTCAAACTTTGCTTGGAGACATAGGTATAAAAAAATAGTCTCAATAGGGCACGCAGGATGCTAGGTGGAGACTGACATTTGACATTAGTGTCAGGAGTACTCAGGTAGTAGACAGGCAACTTCTGTCTACCGTGATGATTGGGACTCACATCTGGCTGTTTGCTGCCAACTAGGAGTTTAGGACCAATGTTGTCAAATCATCCAGTTCTATTAAGGGAAGCAAGAAAACCTGCATCTTCTGTGAAATCTCCAGATTTTCTGCTCTTTTCGAATTTATGCATGAATTCTTCTACTTTTCCAATATAATCTATTTCTCTATTCTAGCATAGCAGACATCTAGTGGGCTGGTAGATTGAGGTCTCTGAGTTATATTATCCTTCAGTCAGCAGGTTTTAGCCTTTTTCACTACTGTTCCCTCCACTCCAACCATCCATCCTTTCCACCAATCCCATTCATCACATCCTTTAAGACTTTGCTCAAGAAGGTATTTCCTCCACACAATCTTCCCCGGATCACTCTCCACTTCATTCCTCATTATCAAAGTGTTTTATTCCTTCAGGCTTTCTATTTACACTTTGAGCTCCCTTTGTGAGTCTTCCAGCTCTTTCTCCAATACCTAGACTCTAAATCTCTAAAGCTCAGGACCCTGTCTCCTATCACCTTCACACATTCTAAGGACTTAGTGGAGTGTTACACACTCTGCAGACATTAGATGCACACTTTGGTTGAATAAACATTCCATTTGCCTAATCTTGTAGAGCTAGTGGTTTTTATTCTTATACTTGGTGCACTTCTAGATCAAAATAGTAAGTCGAAGTCAAATCTCCATACTTAGGGCAATCTCGAGGATTCAAACACTTAGCTGTAAAGGCAAGGCAAAACAATTTATCTGGGCAGTGAAAGAAGAAGCCATCTGTTGATCTGAATCATCAAGGCAACTTGTCCCAATCCTGCAAACATTCAGTGTCAGAACTTACTTTCAAAATGTAAGTAGGGAGGAAAATTATAGGATACAAGTGCCATCTCTTTCATGTCCCGGGCCTGTGGCAGACATCATTAATTGATCACAGCATACTTTTCTGCTGAGTCTGAATGAAACTTCAGAAATCTCTTTAATGGCACTGTAGATGGAGTTTGTCTTAGAAATAAAATTGGTATGTGAATGGAAAATGCTATTATATGGATAAGATACACATCTTTTACAGGTCAAAAAAGAGAAAACAATATGTAACCTCTGCTGCTTCTCAACTTCTCTGTATTTTAGAAGCTGGATGACTTAGAATGGGGAAAGCTAGGTATCTAAATTTAAAGAGTTAAGTAAGAACTAAAGAGGAAAAAAATGTATCAACTTTAACGACTATGCCATATTTCCCTTACCCATTAAATTTTAATCCTGATTTACTATGTGATGAGCCTGCTTTTGTTATGCCTTGTAAAACATACTGAAATATAAAAAAGGTAAATGGCTTCACAGGGATTGCTAATTTAAATAAATAAATAAATAGCTGTATTTATATTCATATTCAAGGGGCTGCTTCATTTCTCAAACATTGAATCAAAGCCATCTGGAACAACTCAGACACAAAATTACAGCAAAAAGCCAATCACCTTCAACTACATGCAACCTTATTAGCAGTTATTAAAACAAATGAACCCTCAATACTGGAGAAAATAAATGTGGGTTGGTTGATTAATCCTTCAGTTGTAAGCCACCAAACATGACTTTTCAGAGTTATTTATTTTGAGAGAGGAAGAGAGAGAGAATCCCAAGCAAACTCTATGCCATCTGTGCAGAGCCTGATGCAGGGCTCAAACTCACAGAACCATGAGATCATGACCTGAGCCAAAACCAAAAGTAGGACACTCAACTGACTGAGTCACCCAGGTACCCAAGAGACTCTGTGTCTTTTAAGGTAAATCCAAAGGCTACATGAAGCCAGTAAATGATGAATCAAGCAAGGCCCAGGAAAAAGACTGAGTAGCACAGTAGACATCTATGAGTTTGGCTTGCTACAGCATACGTTCCTCATTACGGTGGCGTCAGTATTCTGACCTCCTCTGGGAGACCTCCTCTTTCCAACTCTCAAGCCAGATAGTAGGGATGGAGCTAACTTCACTCCCTACACTGAGAGTGGGCAAGTGACAAATCAGTGTATTTCATTTGATGAATGATTCAGGGAGCCAATCATTGATTCATCAGTCCAATGTTACTAAATCTTGAAATTTGGGATTAGAACTCTTGAGGAAGAGGAGTTAAAAATAAATCCTGCTGGAATGCCAAGCTGGTAAGATATAACTCTGAGCATCTGGTGGCCCCACCACAAAAAGAGACCCTGCCTATGCATGTCATCCACCTGGTGGAGGCAGAACTAAGAGATTAGAGAAACAGATTTCTGATGCCATCTTTGAGCAGCTAGATCCATTTATTCCTGAAGGCAAACAGTTCCTAAGTTTTCAGCTAGGTAAGCCCAAATCCCCTGAATTTCACTGAGCTGAATTTCAGCTAGAGCTGAGTTTCTGTCACTTGAAAATAAAGGAGTCATAACTAAATGCAAATAGCTTCTAGTTTATTTCATCCTTAGGTGCTGAACCTTTAAGCTTTTTCGTCACAGAGGTAAAAAACTTAAATTCCAGTAATGATAGGCTTTTACCTCATGCAGTAAAACTTGTATGATCTCATTTCTTGTCAGAGCTTTTGTTTTCTCATTTATAAAATAGGGGTTAAAAAATGGTAGCCTCACAGAGAAGATATACAAATTGCCAGTAAGCACAAGAAAAGATATTCAATAACATCAGTCAATACAGAAATGCAAATCAATTCTACAATGAGATAACCACTCCATACCCATGTGGACAAATTTGAAACCTCATTTACTGTTGATAGGAATGTTAAATGGTGCTTTGGAAAACAATATGGCTGGGTGCCTGGGTGGCTCAGTTGGTTAAGTGTCCAATTCCCACTCGGGTAATTATCTCATGGTTCCTGAGTTCAAGCCCCACACTGGGATCCATGCTAACAGCTCAGAGCCTGCTTCTGATTCTCTTCCCCCTGCCCCCCGTTCCTCCCAAACTCATTCTTGTTTTCTGTCTCTCAAAAATAATCATTTATAAATAAATAAAATATTAATTAATTAAAATTTTTCACATTTTCAAGTTTATTTATTTATTTTGTGAGAGATAGAGAGCAAGTGAGGGACGGGCAGAGAGAGAGAAGGTGACAGAGGATCTGAAGCAGGCTCTGTCCCCACGCAGAGCTGGAACTCATGAACCATGAGATCATGACCTGAGCTGAAGTCAGATGCTCAACAAACCGAGCCACCCAAGTGCCCCTAAATTTTTTTTTTTAAAAAGAAAGTAACATGGCAATTTCTCAGAAAGTTACACAGAGTTACCATATGACCCAGTAATTCTACTTCTTAGTATATATCCCAAAGGGGAAAAAAAAGTATATATATGGACACACAAAAACTTGTATACAAATGTTCATTAGTGGCATTACTCATAATAGCTGAAAAGTGGAAACAATCTAAATGTCCATCTACTGATGAACAGATAGACAAAATGAAGTATATCCATATAATGAGATATTATTCAGCAATAAAAAGTAATGGGATATTGGGGCACCTGGGTGGCTCAGTCAGTTGGGCGACTGACTTCGGTTCAGGTCATGATCTCATGGTTCATGGGTTCGAGCCCCATGTCGGGCTCTGTGCTGACAGCTCGGAGCCTGGAGCCTGCTTTGGAATCTGTGACTCCCCCTCTCTCTCTGTCCCCTTCCCAGTTCATGCTCTGTCTCTGTCTCTCAAAAAATAAAACGTTAAAAAAAATTTTAAGTAATGGGATATTGATACATGCTACAGCATGGATGAACTTTGAAAATATTGTGCTCAGCGAAAGAAGCCAGTCACAAAGACCACATATTGTCTGATTCCATTTATATGAAATGCCCAGAATAGGCAAAGCCATAGCAACAGACAGTAGATTGGTGGTTGCCACAGGCTAGAAAGAGGGGAAATGGGTAATGACAGCTAATGGGTACAGGGTTCCATTGTGGTGTGATGACAGTGTTCTGGAATTCACAACTTGGTGAATATACTAAAGCCACTGAACTATATACTTTAAGAGGGGTTAATATAGTACAGGAATTGCAGCTCAATTAAAAAAAAAATTTGGCAGAAAAAAAAATGTTAGCCTGTTGTGATTCTCACAATGGCCATTATAAGAAATCCATGATGATGATTATAAAAATGACCATTCTTGGGGAAAACTAAGAAAAAAGAATCCATGCAAATATAAAAGTCTATTGTTTTAAAAGCGTCAGTAAATGTTAAGGGAATGGGAAAATGAAATTACCAAATAGATTTTCTCAGGTCACTTGCCTTCCTTTGTATCAAGAAATGGTCAACAAATATATAGCAGGCACACATAAAAGCTATTTGGAGACCTCTTGAGGTTAACAGCGTGCAACATATTGCCAAGGCCCCAGCCTGGCCAGGAATATTATTTATGTCACCTTTTCACGGCTGTATCAGTCTCCCATTAAACATTCAGAGCCTCCTTGTTAATAAACTACATTATGAGCTGGATGCATTGTGTGGATAAACTGCATTGTCCAAAATGCTGCCCCATTATTACAGAAAATGCAGAATGTAATTAGTATTCCTCTTTGCATAAGCCACAGCTTCCAAAACTGGTGGCATATTATAAAGCCTTAATTAATAAACAAGAGTTGGGCCATGACCGGTTACACTTATCTGAATTTTACATTGTGAAGAAAGGCCACTGTTCAAATTCCGTTTACAAATATCTAAATTCTGGCTAGCCTACATGAAGACAATCTAAACAGAAAGCCTGAGAATTCTGTGTTGCTAATAGCATTGTGTTGGTACACCAACAATAGCAAGCGATTAAGTGCTGGGACATAAACCATCCTGAGAAATGTTCAGAGTGGGATGATGATAACATTGTATTTCAGCTGTATTATATGGTGCAATTCTTCTATTTGTTCATATGCATTTCCCATTTAATGGATGGAGGAGCCAGGGTGGCTTTTCATATAACCGCAAAGCCCTAAATGTGACAAAAGAACAAAAAAAAGTGAGCTGGGAAAAAAAGAGAGAGAGAGAAGTGTGGGGTGCTGCTGGGTGGGAGCAGGGATACATCATGACGGAATATAAGTACACAGTCCCTTTCTGCATTTCCAGCTGCTCATTATTGATTTTCCCCTAACCTAACCCCAAAGGAGAGACGTTTATGTAAGCCATGAGCATTGAACTAATATTTGGGACCATAATATTGAGTAGCCCAGTTTATGAGCCTCGGCTAAAGGAGCATTTGCATTAAACTGCAGTCACCTGATTAAAATCCGTCCACTCTACCATCTTGAGAATTACACAGCACCTGTTATGCTCAGCTGCAGGTTCTCTGCACACTGAGAGGGAGCACAATCACAGGTCAGCAAGGAGGCAGACCGGGAGAGGGAAGGGAGGGGGAGAGCATGCGATGTGTGTTGAGAAGCAGATCCTATTAAAGACCGCCAGTGCTCAAATCTGAAAAGAGTCCTAAGCCTACTGCAAATACAGAGCTGTGTGAACATGATAATTCTCTCAACAAAGTCCATAATAATGGCTTCTAGGGGCACTGTGAAAACAGGGTGGCTGAGAGAGTGTTACAGCTCAGTGAAGAGGGACAGGCCCAGCAATGGAGTGTGGCATACCCAGGAAGCCTGGGGAAACGGTCCTTGCCTCCGCAGCATCAGCAAGTGCCTGTGGAGCCCAAGCCCAGGGGCTTTCAGCAGCATGAACGAGCTGTCTTAGATCACTGCCTTTTCCATCAGTTCCAGGCACCAGGCACAGGCTCAAAGTCCTATCGGTCTTGGCGGGACCTGCTCACTGTGACCACAAAGATGGCATTTGAATCAGTAATAGGCTGTAAGAGGCCACCTTCATGCATGCGGAGTCCTCTCCCTGAGACACCGGTTTGGGTGCTAGATCCATGCCATCTAGCTGTATGATCTTGGACAAACAGGCTTGCTCAACTTTCCATCAGAGGGTGGAGTCAGATAATGACCACATGTGAAATGAATGTATGAGTGAATGAATGAGTGAATACAATCCCTACAGCAGAGTTTTTCAATCTCAGCACGATTAACTTTGCGGACCAGAGAATTCCTTGTGGGGGACTGTCCTATGCATTGCAGGATGTGAAGAAGAGGAAGAACTTCCCTCCCACCCATCTAGGTGCTGTGGCTTGTCTAAAAATGTAATTGATATGAGACAGATTAACAGAGAAAGAAAAAAAAAATTAATGACATATATACTGATGGGAGCCCCACAGACAGGAATCTCGAAAGGCCAGATGAATGAGGATTATATTCCCTCCAGAGCTAAGAAAAGGTATCGAGGTCTGGGGTTTCAAAGTGGGGAACACAATCATGAGAAGTGCGAAGAGGAGAGGTTTGGTGAACAAAGGTTGCCTGCCACGCGGATTAAGTCTCAGGATAATAGCTCTCTGCCATGCAGATAAGTCTCTGGCCAGAGCTCTCTTCCTGGTATGGACACCCTATCTGATGTAAATCTCCTTTACAAACATAACTTCTATTCCGTTTCCAGAGCTTCTCCTATGTCTGCAGTTTCTCAAAATAATTACATCAAAATAACCCATATGCCCAAGCAGCGTGTTTTGGCGTGGCACATTCTGTTCCCCTAAAGATGTCTGTGGCATTCCCGGTCTCCCCTGACTAGATAGGAATAGTACACAGCCCCTCTCAGTTATGACAACCAAATCAGTCTCCAGACATTGCCACAATCGCTTCCCGTCGAAAATCACCTCTAATTTTAGAGTCCGGGATTTTAGAGTGCATAACTTAATGCACCATACAACTTATATAGTGCCCTGTAATTATTAGGAAAGCATACGCTGACACCTTCAACATCACTGGAAGCCCACTTCAACAAAAATTTTATTGAGCACCTATGGTATGCCAAGTAAAAGGATAAATGGGAAGAGCTCCTCTGAGGAGCTCAGAATGTAAGTGAAAGGGGGCATTCCACAGTCAAAGAAACAAGGGGAATATTCTTCTCTAGGTCAAAGAGAAGGGGAATGTTCAGCTCACCATCTTTCTAATCAATAAGAAAATATCCTTTTATGTGAGTAGACATAGGCAAGAAGTCAGAGCATAATGCTTTGCTGTTAAAAGATTTGTGCATATATCAGAGTTGCTTTCGTTTGATGAGGTGAATTTTTGGTCATTCTGACTCCCTTTAGTTGTTGTTTACTGCTGTTGTTTCTTGGTAGGTGGGGGCCTCAGACTGAGAAAAGACCATCTTATGAGGTGGTTTAGCCTGCGCAGAAGCCCAGATAAAACAGCTCTAGCATGAGACTGCCACCGACTTGCTGTGTGACCCCTGGAAATTCATGAACCCTGCCAGTCCTCAAGTCCTTTTCTTGAAAAGGAGATAATCATTGCAAAGTGGTTAGCATGGTTCCCATCACAAAGTAAAACCGTGAAACCAAGAGCCATTATCATTGTTGTGGATGTTGTTGCCTCTCCATTTTATTAAGGATTGATTGTTCTTTTTCTTGTGGTAAAATACACAGAACATAGAATTTACCCCTTAAGCATTTCTAAGTGTACAGATCAGTGGCATTAAGTACAGTCACATTGCCATGCAACTATCACCACCTCCAGAACTATCCACCTCCAGAACTTTCTTCATCTTCTCAAACTAAAGCTCTCCTTACCTCTCCTTCCCCCATGATTGTTTTTCTAAACGAGGTCTTGTCCCCCAACACACCTTCTGAGGAAATGAGGACCATCTTCGGTCTGACAAAGACTCTCTCCCTGACTAAACTTTGGTCGGACTCCTCTAATCCCTCAACCTTGGCTTGTTTGTGGGATCTGCATAGCCCAGTTGTACCCCAAATCTTGCTAAGTTAGTTTAGAAAAAAAATCCACTCTTAATATCTAATCACTGTTGATATCTGACCAAATTCCTCATCCTCTACCCTTGGTATCTGATCACCGTGGCCTGCCTTCAGCAAGAACCCCGTTAGGTCAGCTTGGTTAAGATTTACCCTACCCTCTTAGAAATTTCCTATCCACTGACTCCCACCCTGATCCTTGACTATAAATCCCCACTTATTCACACTTCTTTAGGTATTGAACCCAGCTCTACGCTGAGCTTTCTTGTCCTCTATTACAACAGTTCCAGAATAAAATCTTTTGTTTGTTTATTTGTTTGTTTGCCTCTCTCACTATGGTCAGGCTTGGGTTTTCTCTAACAACCTATCAGTGTAACTTAAGGAAATTCAGGAAACCGAACAAACCCTAGAAACTGAATAGAAACAGTCCTTAAAATAGCCATTCAGGGTGATGTTGATGAGTTTGGTATCCATCAGCCACCTCCGAGGAGTTACATGTAAGTGATTCAAGGCATCTTGAGGCAATGAGAAGAGGATTCCAGACTTTAGCACAATGGCTCCTGACTGTGGGGCCGTCTCATTTACCATTGTACGAGGACTCAGCACACTTCAGCTAACACTGGAACATCTAATCAACATTGTTCCAGAAGGAGCTCCTTGGACATACTTATTTGGTAGCCTGGAATCAGTGAGCAAAGACTAGCTGTTGGATCTAAATTATCAAAGGCACTTGCTTTTTCACAGAAAGTGAACAAACCTCCTTGGTCAAGAATCCACCTGTTTTTGCAGAAGCACTGTCAGGGAAGAAAACTTCTCGTTTATAGCTGACTCCTCAAAATAGCTAAAGAGTTGCTAATTTCACCTCAAACATCAGCTTCAGCACCTACTGTGTTATGCCAAGTTATTTTCTATCCACTGTCATTTCTGGTCCTATTGCAATTGAGTTTAAGGTGTTGGTAGACAGGAACCCTGTCTGAGCTGTCAGCACCCTGCCTGATCATCTTCCAGCCAGTGGTCAGGCAGCAGCACACAGCTAAGGATGCCCTGAAGCAGACTGTTGAGGAAGCTGGCCAATAAGACCAGCACTCTGTGTTCCACGGTAGAAGCCAATTCTGCTGTATTGCCAGTGGGACCTCTCAAGACAGTCTCCACTTGGACTCAGCTGATAACATGTATGGTACATCTGTCACCATATGTTCAGGCATATTGACCTTGTAACAGTCCCCAGACATTTCAATCCACTGGCAGCCCTGTGACTTCTACCTGTAGATCACTTTGCCTCAATGCCCTCTCCTCTCCCCCTCTTATCCATAAATTAGAACCTAGCAAAATGTCATCTCCTTTGAGAAGTCTTTCCTGTAGCCCCCAAGCAGAAGTGGAGATGGCTGTGTTGAAAGGGAAGAAAACAACGACTGAAATCTCCACACTGAATCTGTACTTTGATTTATTTCAAAAGATGTGGTGTGATACACGGCATAATATATGGCAATATTTTCCAAGTCTTAAAATCATCCATCACCGTGAACTGGGAACTTTTGAAAAATACAGAGCCCAGGCTCTTCCCTGGCTGAGATACTGGGCACCAGCTCATGGCCCAAGAAGCTGCGTTGTTTAAAAGCTTCCCAAGATATTCTGATGCACAAATGTACTGGAAAGAAGAGCCAGGCATTACTACCGTGTGCTTGCAAGCAAGTCACTTGGCTTCTCTGAGCCTGTTTTCTCACCTCAACCCCTGAAAGTGAGAATGCCCATCTCAGAATGTTTGGGGGAAGACAGGATGAGCACAAAACCCTTAACCCATAGCTTCAGTAAGTAGAGCTATGACCATGATTACTATGGATTTCCTTAAAAAACTGCTTTCCACTTCTCAGAATCAACAGTCCAGTTTACAAAACCCTCCTCTTTCAGAGAACAAGTTACCAAAGAGTAAGAGGGAATCACAGCCAGATGATACAAAAAAAAAACCAAAAAACAAAAAACAACAATGAAAGAAACAGTGAGAAGTAGTTCATGTAGAAAACAGGTCATGAGCATGTAATCTGGTTTTTCTGAGGGCCTATATTCTTCTTTCCTACTGCCCATTTCTGCTGATTGAAACTATTCCCCAGTAGCCGAAATCATTAACATATGTAAGTCCATCCAATGGTAGCTATTGTAGAGAACTACCCCACCTTATAAAATGAGTCAGGCTTTTGTGTCTCTCATAGACCAATACTTTAACACTTCGATACCTGAAATAAAGTATTTGCACCACAAGAATAATGTGTTTTGTGTCTAGCAGGCTATGGCACAGTGTTCTGCTTTTAGAAGCCCTGGGTTAATTGTTCCCTCAACTGAAGATGAGTCACCACCATCTTGCTTTTAGTTAGGGAAGCCAAACAATGGCTCTATGTCCCTGAACTCAGAGTGCTGAGTCCTAGAAAAATGCCCAAATATAGACTGTTTCGTATCACTTACGGATATCAAACGATAGGATACCATGACAGCCACAACTAATCAAAGTCCCCTGCAGGTAATTCCCCATAAAGACACGGCAATGAGAAAGCAGGAACAGTTTCACAGCTCAGGAGAGAGGAGAGAAAAAATACTGTGCAGTAGAACGATGCCTTCCTATCATATCCCCTTTTCAGATGGCTGACCTACAGGTTAAAGATATAGACAGTACCCAGGTCTTCTCCGGAAGAGCAAACCTTTGGAGGGTTCATCCTGGCTCCACCCCCTCCTCCCCCTCTCCCCACCCCCCCAACGCCCCCACCCCACCCCCACCCCTGGCCAACACCAGCAGAACAGAGTTTGATGCAGCACTGAGCAGCAGCATTATAAATACCAGCTTCTGGAAGCAGTGCAGCCAGAAGCAGAATCCACTCACTAGCTGAGCAACTGGCTTGATCACCTCTTTTAGGCTCTGGACTTCTGTCTCTGGAACAATAAAATAAGCAGCTTCTAAGGTCATAGTGCAGATCACATTGTACGGAAACCCTTCATACATGTTCAACTAAAATGTTGATACTATTATTATTGTTGGATTTTATTATTGTTATTAATATCAAGTGAATAGCAGCAAGTATCGGTGTCCCCTGGATGTCACTTAAGAGATAATGAACTTGTATTGTGCCAGGCCCTGGGGATACAGGTGCAAGTAGCATAGACACAATCTGCACCTCTATGAAGTGCACTGTCTAGCTCAAAGGTACAAAAGTGTGTGTGTCTCTGTATGTGTTTGTGTGTGTGTTTGGCCTGCACATTGTTTACAAGCAAAACAAAACATTTAGCAAAATACTAAATTGGGCGACTTCACCCAAAAGTCCAGAGTTCTGGCTTCTTTTTGAAAACATCAGAAAAACTGGGAGGACAGGAGATGTCTCTCCACAGGCCTACCTGTTCTGCTAGAGCCCTCACACGTCCCCAAAGAGTGGCCCACTGGCTTCTCTATTAAGAGAAAACTCCCTCTGGCTACAATGATGAGGGCCCTGGGGCAGTTAGTAGCAACAAGTAAGCTGAGGACTCCGATGTGGAGGACCAAAACAGAAGCAAGGAAGGAGAAAAGACACCTGGCCCTCACTCTCTGTCACAGGGTTTATTTGTCTCTCAGCTCAGCTCACTTTGTTTGGCTGGACACAGAAAACCCTAGAGGGGAATTCTGATTTCAACTTGCTCTTTGCACAGCTAATTATTTGGGGCTCCCAGAAGGTTGGAGAGAACAATAATTTCCCCAGCAGTTGTAGTTGGACTAGCATACTTCCTTTTGTTCACCCCAGAGGTCAGAACCCATGGAAGGAGAGCTATTTGTTCTGGTCTTAAACCAAATCTGCCCAGAGACACAGACAGATGTTCTGACCTGAGACCAGGAAAGCTACTATTTCAATGCCTGGCAAAATTCTCCTCTCCTGCCTTCCCTGGCAGCCTACAGACTCAAAACATGCATTTTCCTTGTTGAACCATTTACTTCTCTCCCTTGCAAAAACTAAGTAACATTCAGAAAAGAAACACACACACACACACACACACACACACACACCCCGCATGTCCTGGAGTTGCATCCTTTCTTGCAAGTGAGATATAGCCTGTTTCCTAGGCACATAGGACAAAGACAAATGGGGGCGTTAATTGGAATGGGTCAGTGTAACAAACAAAACTCATTTGTACACAACTAACCAGTAAGTATCCACAACATCATTTTAATAGGGAATGCATGACAAGTCCCTTAAAAACAAGGAAACAGGAGAGAAAATATACATTCCATTGCTGTAAACCCAATAACAATAGAAACACCTCCCAGAGAGAATGTTCCTACGTCCTCCTAAAATCATTATCATCAATGGAGTCTCTCATTTTAAAGAGAAAGAAATGGAAGCACTTGGTTACCATAGGCTGCTTCTAGCCTTCCTTAGTCTGAGTACATGTTTACTCCTGCCTGTTTCAGTAGAGATTCATTTGGATTTTTTGTCAACTAAATAAATTCCTCAAAGACAACGTAAGGCCCATTATCTGGTTAAACGTATACTCAAGTTTATTTATTCATCCAATCACGCAATACATATTATTGAGCACTTCCTAAAAACCAGGCATCGTGCTAGGTGCTGGAGATACTAAGACAAGTCAAAACAAAGACAGGCCCTGCTCTGAAAGAATCACAGGGAAGGCAGATATTAATCAAAAGACCTGCATAAATATAACTGACCCTCTGTAAGGTGTATAAGGAGAGGTATTGAGGGCCAGAGGATCTGTAAGAAAGAGATCCTCCAGTTAGGGGGTAGAGGGGTAGAGAAAGTATATCAGAAATAAAAACTCTTGAGCTGAGATTTATAAACTGTAGGAACCAGCCCTGTAGCAAGACTGCGCAGAATGAATAGAAGGACTACCTAAATGCCAGTGTGATTGGAATGGATAGTCTAAGGGACAGAGTGATAAGAATAGAGTGTTAGTGGGGACCATGCAAGGCCTTTTAGGCCACTGCAAGGAGTAGAAACAATGGGAAGCCAGTTAGAGATGTTCAAGCAGAGAGCAGCATTGGTAGTTGATACGCTTTGAAAAAAATAGATTGGGTAGGGAGGATGCCACGTGGGTCAAGGGTAAGCCAGTTAGTTCAGCTCTCCCAGACTACAGAAGTTTTGGTGAGATGGTGATTTTGTGTTGGATGGTATAGTACCAGATGTGACAGAGTGAAGTTGACCCATTCTAACAATGTTTGCTGTGGGATCAACCCAAGGTGCCAAAGGCATCTCGATGGCACAAGACTGCTACTAACTGTAATCCCTGCTTCTGTGAAGCTGAGTAAAGACTTTTAGAAAGTCCAAACCAAACAGAACCTGAGCATGTCTATGTATTCTTGGCCCCAGCATCAGGGTACCACTATGCACTCAGAATCATCATAGCTCTCTAGTTGAATTTACAAATTCTGAGAAAGACTCCACAGGAAAACCAATTAAATAGGCAGGGAAGAAAATGCTCACCATTGAGTACTGAAAGGAAAGATGACAGATAACAAGTAGGTTTCAGTGGAAGTGGGTAAAATGTTGAATTTCCCTTCTGGTGTCATTTCCACGGCTCCCAATTTTTTAAAAAATATATATAATTTGATTAATCAGACTATGGGTCAATCAACTGTTCCAGAAGGACAGCTCCTGTGGTCATAAATCTTTGCTATTGCCTGCAGCTGACATGGTCTCAGTCCATAGGACAGTAAACAGCAAAAGACAAATGTTTCTCTTCATTTCCCCCAAAGGGAGTTAAGCAATGAGTAATAAAAGGATATAAATTATTCACAGTGCTTTCAAGAAGTTTATGATTCAAGGTTTGGGAGAAATAATGAAAGAAGGGGGTGGGGGAGAGTCATAAAATAGGATCCTGAATGAACAAATTTCTTTTTAAAATGTAAGAGTGGGGGGCACCTGGGTGGCTCTGTCAGTTAAGTGTCAGACACTTGATCTGGTCATGATCCCACGGTTCGTAAGTTCAAGCCTCACATCAGGCTCTGTGCTGAGAGGGCAGAGCCTGCTTGAGATTTTCTCTCTCCCTCTCTACCTGACCCTCCCCTTTGCACGCTCTCTCTGTCTCTCAAAAAAATAAATATTTTTTTAATATTAAAAGAAATAAAAAATAAAATGAGAATGAACTTCTGAGGTAGGCTCAACTCACCACACACAGGGCTCCAGGACTGGCAACAGAGGCCTTAATTCTTCTATAGAATGGTTCATTCATTCCTCACATGTGTTTGCCCAATCATTATTAACCTATGGTCACCTGAGGAGAGCTCAGTTTCTGTCAATCAGTTTCTCTCAACTTCTGTGGAAATGGAGAGGCGGCCAGGCTTTCTGCACTGAATGCTCTCCCTCGCTAATCCTGCAGCACTGCGCTCCTCAGCCGCTCCTGGCTCATTCCCACCCCTCCTCCACAGTCCAGATGTTACTTCCTTAGAACACCATCCTGGATTCTGCGCTCAGTCAAGTGCCCCTGCTCTGGGCTCTCCCTGGGCTTACCTCAATTACGTTTAGGTAGCATTTAATGATAATTAGATGGTGTGCAAGCTTTTTGATGGCAGGGACTGTCTTTGTCATTCTCGTCTCCCCAGCCCCTCGTTCAGCACAATCCATGTGAATCCATCAGTGCCCAATAAAGCTCTGGCGAATGAATAAAAAAACACAATACTTGATGCCCAACTTCAAGGAACTTTCAGTATAGTTAGTGAAGACACAACCTTATGAAGTATAACCCAGCACAAAGCAATATAAAACAAGCGCCTTGTGAGTACTAAAATAGGTATTCAGAGAAAGCAGATTACTTTTGTCTGGGATGACAAGAGCCACAGCAGCAATGGCAACTCCCTGAGTGTCTATGACACCAACACCATGTTACTCGTTTTCATAAACGGTCTTGCAGCACAATAGTTTTATACCCATTGACAAATAAGGAACCCAAGGTTCAGAGAGGTTAACTGATTTTTCGAGGTCACATAGCTGGCAGCCAACAAAAACAGGATTTGAATTCTGAAGACAAGATTCCATAATTCTGAGAATGGGAAGATGGGCATCCACCTGTGAGAACACAGACAAATATATAAAGGCGCTCTGGGGCAATGCCTGTCCTGGGGACTAACAGTTTTTTTAAAAAGATAAAGTTGATGCCATGTAGAGATGCTGGGCATGCCAAGGCTAGGAAGCAAGCTGTGTCTAGAGTGCAGGGGCCCTGAGCACCAGGCTGAGGAACCTGCATCAGTCTGTGGGCACCTCAGAGCCACTGGTAGCTTAACAGCAGAGGAAACATGATCAGAGGGCACCCTCTGAAAGACTAAGTCGTGGGCATAAGCCGGACTGGGAGACAAGAGGGGGATTCACAGAGAAGGAAACCAACTCAAGCCTAGTGCAACTTTCTAATTCTAAAGGCACTGATTTCTTGGAGGCGAAAGGATTGATACAAGCCAGACTGACAGAAGAAACCATCAGCCCTCGATGGATGAATTTCTGTGGGTCTGAAAGAGAAAGAAACGAAAAGTGACTTATGTGTGTTAAGCCAAGATACAGGGACACTAATGACAAAGCCAGCCAGGAGAAGGTACTGGTTTGAGAAGAAAAGTTTTAAACATGCTAACTATGGCACTACAGGGAAAATCTCTAAAAACCAGCTAGAAATGTGGGCCCAGAAAGTGAGCATGATGAGTGCAAGATATGGAACTTGGGAGCCATATGCCTCAAAGTACAAACAGAAGCCCCAGGAAAGATGGCTAGACCTTCAAGGGCTGAGGAGTGGAGGAAGAGGGTTGGAAGGTATGCAGCAAGTCTCAGTAAACACTCACATTTTGATGGCAGGAGTCTGCAGATGAACAAGTGACAGGACTAAAGAATTAAGATCTAAATGCCCAATATGAACCAGCCACAATGCCAGGAACTTTTTACACCTTATTCCATGAGACATTACTACCTTATTTGATAAAAACAGAGGTGGGGAAGTAATATGTCTTGCCGAAGGCCATACGACTAGCCAGGGACAGAGGTGGGATCGCAGCCATGTTTGTCAGACTCGGGGAGCATTTAGCTCATGCCATCCTGCCTCCCCGAACAGGGTTGTGGTAAGGAGGCCAGGGGGGAGAAATAATTTTCAGGAATGAAGGTGATGAACCCAGTCAAGGGCAATGAGGACTGAGAAGAAGCCACTAAACCTGAGGACTCATCTCTCAGAGGGAGTTGTGGCATAAGGCCTAAAATTAAGGGGACCATTCTGTGCTGCCTTGACATGTGGGGGAAACTGGAGTAACCTTGAATGGCCTAACTGCAAGTCCCTCTTCCACTCTGCTCCTGGGGATAAAGTCCCTCAGCCAAACAACTGTCCCTACGATGGGGACCAGGCATGGTTCCTGCTATCCCTAAGCAAAGGGTTTCAGTTTCCTGTCGGCACGTGGAATCATTCAAACAAGCCAAGTACATCTTCCTGCAGAAACTGGGGGTCACTCTACCTCTTGATGCTACGAAGCCTGCCTCTCACAGCCCTTGGCTGTTCACTCTGTGCCCACATACAAGCCTCCTTGTGGCCTTGGGGCGTGTAACACCCTCCTCCCCTTGGCTTCGAGTAGATGTAACTAATAAAATACTGTTGATCTCGTCTGTCAAGTGTTGGGTATCATGTGTTAGGCCGTGCCCATAACCATATGGCGGAATCTTTCCCTTTACCAATTGGGTGAATAGAGTGATTAAGACAATAGAGGACGCCTAAGTGTTCACTGTGGAAGTTACATGGGTGAAACGCTTCACTTTAATAATTACTGGCTTGACTACAAGCGAAGAAATCTGAGAAATGAATGACTACTCTTTTCTAATTTTATACAGGAGGAAACTGAGGAATAGAGATGAGACAGCTTCCCTGGGGCTTCATAGCAGGAAACTCTTCCCTCAGCCTAATGCTGTATTCTTCTCCAATATTTTCTTGACAGGCTCCTGGTGTCCAGATGCTGCATAAGAATCATGTATATCCAGAATTTATAGAAAGCTAGTGCAAGCAATAAGAAAAATGCAAAAGTCTAACAGAAAAACAGGCAAAAATATGAATAGGTAATTCTCAAAAAAGAGAGAGAGTGAGAGAAATAGAAATGGCCAATAATGGGAAAACATTCAACCTCATTATTAATGAAAGAAATTAAAACAAAAATCACAGTGAACCATTTTTCTGTATCTTTCAGGTTGATGGAGTTTTAAACTTACACTAACCCGTGTTGTTATAAAGAATTAAGTGCTCTCAGAGGTAGATGATATGAGTAGAAATTAATACCTTTCCAAAAGGCCGGGAAGCAAGTTTCATAACTCTTTAATGTTATATTTTGTATAACAATTTCATTTCTAGGATTATAGCTCAAGAAAACAACTTGTCAAGTCCAATAAAGATGTATGTATAAGGACATTTATTCTTTTTCTTAAAGTTTATTTATTTATTTATTTATTTATTTATTTATTTATTTAGAGAGCACATGGGAGGGGCAGAGAGAGAGGGAGACAGGGAGAATCTGAAGTAGGCTTCATTGCTGTAGTGCAGAGCCCGACATGGGGCTCTAACTCGTGAAACTGTGAGATCATGACCAGAGCCACACTCAATCTACTGAGCCACCCAGCCCCTCCCCCCAGGACTTTTATTCTATTGTTCTTTGTAACACTGAAAAATCAGAAACAATCTTTTTTTCTTTACTTTTTGTAACGTTTATTTATTATTGAGAGACAGAGCATGAGCATGGGAGGGGCAGAGAGAGGGGGAGACACAGAATCCAAAGTAGGCTCCAGGCTCTGAGCTGTCAGCACAGAGCCCAACGCAAGGCTCAAACTCCCAAACCACAAAACCATAACCTAAGCAGAA
Organism: Panthera uncia; assembly: GCF_023721935.1. NCBI lineage: Eukaryota > Metazoa > Chordata > Mammalia > Carnivora > Felidae > Panthera > Panthera uncia. Next base: position 27,095,393 of record NC_064816.1, read on the forward strand.
GTCAGACGCTTAACCGACTGAGCCACCCAGGCACCCCTGAAAAATCAGAAACAATCTTAATGTCCATCAACAGGGGACTGGCTAAATAAATGTGGGATACCCATCAAATGGAATACAATGCAACTTTTAAAATGATGATGTAGATGCATATTTAGATATCAGGTTAAAAAAACTATGTTACAAAATTACATGTGGAACAGCATACATATTACATATAAATGTGTATGTTTCTGTATTCAAGCATAGGGAGACATTCGGAAAGAAATTTACAAAATTTAAATACCTGTGAGTATTCAAATTTCAGGTGAGTCTTACTCTCTTCTTTTAGTTTATCTTAAAGACACATCAATAATCCGGGGGTTGGGGAGCTTTTTTCACTTTGGGGAAAAATGCGTTGAGTAATGACTAATTCCCTTCGAAAAAGAAAATGTATCCTTCAGGAAGAAATCACAGAAATTAGGCACCACATTTTGATTTTGTATGTATCAGACAAATGTTAAATCCTTGAAGGGAATCAGATACACACTGGATCACTCAGACTTCACGATGGGAAGTACATTAAACCGAAGCTTTTGTGCCCTTCAAGGAGGCTGTGTATAAAGAGGGAAAACCAGAAGGAACCTGGGTTCAGTAGGTGTTTCCCAGTCTTCCCTGATCCAAAAGGACACCTAGGTGGTAACCAGTGAGAGTCCACTCCCATTCTCAACAATGGCTACATTTTTGCCTTTGCCTTTGCACACTCTTCATACCCACAAGTCTGGATAAATTCCAGTCTTGGAGCTTCCACCACCTGACAGCAAATGCCACTGTTTCAAAATCCCATTTGTGCCTATTTGCTGTTAGAAAGCTTTGGGGAGGGCATGCATGACCTATAAAATACAGGTCTCAAAACTTAACTCGGAGAAATCGGTTCCTGATTTATCTCCCAATTCTGTCCCCCAGAGGAGGGCAAAAGATGTTATGACAGAGCCCACAGAGAGTTTAATTCAGAAAGACAGACACTTAATTTAGTTATTCGGAAAAATTACAAACCCTACTATGTCACTTTAGAAATGTCAGAATGGAGATTTCAGTGTATCCTGTTAGGCGTCTGTCATGCTCTCAGTAATATCACTTGTGACAGCTATAAGAGAAGCAATACACATTGGCCTTCTAGCTCTTTAAGAACACACAACTTAATCCATCTGAAAGTAGCTGTGTTGTTGACCCCGGGGTTCTTTTTATTAGAACACATTCAGACACAAACTCTGGGATAGTTCTGGAATATTATATGAGGGTGAATTACAGGCAGTCATACAACCTAGCATTGTCCTTTAAAGCGTTTTTATGAGGCAGAGCCAAAGGCTGACAAAACTCTCCTTCACCACAGAGGAAATCTAGGCTAAAAAGGAAAATAAGAAGTTTATGAACTATTAAAAAAAATAAAGCCTCAGAGTGAGGGAGTTATGGATTAAGTTCCGATCCATTAATTCTTTTATTCCCTGACTGAGCTGGCTGAAGACTTGCGGCCCTCTGGTGGGGGACAGAACCACTCCCATGCAGAAGGCACAGGAAAAGGGACAGAAATGGCTGGCAAGGGGGGGGGGCAGACCCATTCGTTTGGATGTTAATTTATACGGGAATCTGGAATTCAATAACTTCACATCCCCCAGGTTAGGGAAAGATCCATTCCCCAATTTCCTTTGGGAGTTCTATTACATTAAGCAATATTCTGTTTGGCTAGACATGCCATTCTTTTCTTGAAGGAAATTAATTTCTTGATTCTTCCAGCTAATATAATCCCAATTCAGTGCTTGAAGTTTTCTCAGGGCACTACTAGATGAAATGAAGTTCTAAGGTACCTCTTGTGGGAACTCACAAGCTATGCATGGAAATGATGGAGGAGAGGCCAGTTAAAAGAGGGCAAGGCAGGGGAAATCAGGTGTTGACCTGCCCCTCACAAGCCACAGTGGTGATTTGTTAAGAGTGCTCCATACTTTGGGGTGCCTGGATGACTTAGTCGGTTAAGCTTCCAACTCTTGACTTGGCTCAGGCCATGATCTCAAATTTCGTGAGATTGAGCCCCATGTTAGGGTCCATGCTGACAGCACAGAGCCCTGCTTGGGATTCTCTCTCTGCCCCTCTGAGCTCTCTCTGCCTCTCAAAATAAATAAGTAAACTTTAAAAAAAGGGTGTGTGTGTGCTATATTCTTAACTCTTCCCTGAATAGGGCTCTTTTATGATTTCCCTAGGAAATTTATTTGTAAGAATGGAGGGCCTTTGGGGCATCTGGGTGGTTCAATTGGTTAAGTGTTCGACTTCAGCTCAGATCATGAGCTCACAGCTCATGGGTTCAAGCCCCATGTTGGGCTCTGTGCTGACAGCTCAGAGCCTGGAGCCTGCTTCCGATTTCTGTGTCTCCCTCTCTCTCTGCCCCAACCCCGCTTGCACTCTGTCTCTCTCTGTCTCTCAGAAATGAATAAACCTAAAAAAAATTGTTTTAAAAGAATGGAGGGCCTTTGAACAGGATAAATAAAAGATGATAAGAAAAAGAAACAGTGATTTCCAGTTGTTTAAAAGGCAACCCAATGAGTCTCTACCAGCAAAAGAAAAAGGTCAGGATCAATAAAGGGGGCTTTCCTTTGGAAGGAGATCTATTTTCAATTTAACACAAATAAATCCTTATGGTGGGCCTTCTGAAGACCAAGGAAACATTCAACTATACAAGGCATCTGGCCTTGCCAGAAAAATTAAACATCTCCATTTGAAATTACCCAACAATATCAAAACAAAGCAAAACAAAACAACCCTGCACACTCTGCCCCTCTCCTCAGCCCTCTGCCTGCAGGGCAAAGGTTACTTACACTGAAGAGTAGAAACAAGTCTTCAAATGTAAAGATACTACTACTCATAGATGCAATTTTATTTTAAAAGTAGCTTTTTGGGAATGCCTACCTGGCTCAGTTGGAGGAGCTTGTGAGTGTTGATCTCAGGGTTGTGAGTTCGAGCCCCACGTTGTGTGTAGAGATTCCCAAGAAAAATAAATAAACTTTGAAAAAAAATAAGTAAAAGTAGGTTTTTGGAGACATCATCTTAAAGATGACGTTAACCGGGAAATCTCTCATATAAGGAGACCTGGGTTTGGGAATAGTGCAGGATACTGAGTATCAGTGATGACAGAACTCCTACCCTCAAAGGCATCTTAGTCAAACTCACCATCTCTTGTTCTTTTTTTTTTAATGTTTATTTATTTATTCTGAGGGAGAGACAGAGAGGGAGAGAGAGAGAGAGAGGGAGAGAGGGAGACAGGATCTTTCTAGCTGAGCATGGACCCCAACATGGGGCTCGATCTCACGACCACGAGATCATGACCTGAGCTGGAATCCAGAGTCAGATGCTTAACTGGCACCCCTCTCTTGTTCTTTTTATAGGTCCCGTTGCTTGTGTAAAGTAAGTACTGGCCCAACTACTATCATTGGCAAGATATACAATGAATGGCATTTTTCTCAGCCTTATTTTCTTTGACAAATCTAATGCTTGCTGTCATGGTAGAGCTGTTCTGAACACAGATGTTCTACACATACACACACACACACTCTGTATACACATACACCACATACAACACACACACGCACACACACACACACAGTTTTATTGATTCCATAAGCCTGACAGTCACCTATTACTACACCCTTAGTTAGGCCTAATTCCTATCTCTTACTAGCTATACCGTCTCCCCTTTTTCCTTCCTCTCAAGAAAGCATATCAGATTGCAAGGCTGCAAGGAATTAAGTATTTTAACCTTATATCTGCTTTCATTAAAAAAAAAAAAAAAGAAAGTCATCTTCATCCCTAAGCAATTTAAGTATTATTAGGGAAAAACTATGGGGGATACATCTCACAAACCATCACACCCACTGTTGGCATTCAGCATCAAAGTTAGCTTCTTGCCTGTAATGATCCCCCCACCCACATGCACGCATGCACATATGCAGACACATACACACACACACACACACACACACACACACACACACACTCCTTCACCTATATAAATCCTACCAGTATCTCAAAATCCATCTACTCTATAGATGCAAATCCTTCAACCTGCCCTCTCTGGACTCTAGCAGAGTTCACAAGTTTGAGTTTTCCAGAAGACAGGGGCATTATTTGCACGATGGAAGCCAATTTTCAGACATAAACCTTCACTCCTCAGCAGTGGAGACTGGGAAACCAGAGAATGATACCCCAGGTGGAGAAGACGCGGCCGGTCAGCCTCAGCCCACTGCTGCCACGTGGGAATGTGGCCCACTGCCACTTGATCTTCCCCGTTTTAGGAGAAGCCAAATACCTGCATTTTATTTTTTTAAGTTTATTCATTTATTTTGAGACAGAGACAGTGCGAGTAGGGGAGGTGAAGAGAGAGAGAGAATCCCAAGCAGGATCCATGCTACCAGCATAGAGCCTGATGCAGAGCTCGAACCCACAAAGCTGTGAGATCATGACCTGAGCCTGAAGCAAGAATCCACACTTAACCGACTGAGCCACCCAGGTGCCCCAAGATATCTGCATTTTATGTGATCTATCCCAATTTTAAATGTTGGCTCAATTAAGAAGGGTAAGAAAACAGCAACTATGTGACCTGTGTTAAACCCACCAAACCACTAATTTGCATCCTCTGGTCCCTACCAAACAGGTGAAGCTTAATGATAAAGGACCCACGTATAAATGGGTGTGGTGTATGTGTGTGCCTCACATCACCAGGTAGATCAGTATGCCTCAGAAAGACACACATAGGGGCGCCTGGGTGGCTCAGTTGGTTAAGCATCCGACTTCGGCTCAGGTCACGATCTCACGGTATGTGGGTTCGAGCCCCGCATCGGGCTCTGTGGTGACTGCTCAGAGCCTGGAGCCTGTTTCAGATTCTGTGTCTCCCTCTCTCTGACCCTCCCCCGTTCATGCTCTCTCTCTGTCTCAAAAATAATAAATAAATGTTAAAAAAAAAATTAAAAAAAAAAAAGAAAGACACACATAAACTTGTGTCATATATAACTCGAAAATGAGGCAGGGCTTTACCTCTCAGTCTTCAAGTTTAGCTTATTTAAAGTTTCAAATGATGGACAAGGAGGACCTTAGGTATTTATATTTAGAAAAGAAGGACATTGGTCAAAGAAGTTAAGGAACACTGAGCCTGACGGTAAAGCCCAGGAGGGCAGACGGTATATCCTTATCTATTTTATTCAGCATGTATCAAGAGTATAATCTAAATATATAGGTTTGAATAGAACTGGTTTGAATCTTTTAAGGAACCAGACTCCATACAACCATTGCATGCCTTAGAAAGTTGATTTTGCCAGATTACACATTGAGTACCAATCAATTTCCAGCCTGCCAATAAGGCATCCCATTCTTTGGTCAGATCTTAGTAAAAGATGCCCGCACCTAAATATTTTTACTTTATAATGTTAATAGTTCTAAACCCATCTAAAACAGTAAAGAAAAGTGCCTGGCACAGAAAATGCATTCAAAGCGTATTAGTTAAACTTGACTAAAAAGAAATAAGCAAAAGACAAAACTTCCAGGCATCTGGTCTCTCTGTGGAGAAGCAAGAGCGCCCTGTGGTTTGGGCTTCTTTTATCAAAGGCATACCCATGCCTTTTTGTCAGATAAACTTATTTGGTTTTCCTTGTGTAATGGGGTGAGTATTGTACAAGGTTTCAATGCCTTTTTTTCCAACTCAAATTGTCCCTCAGAGGCTCAAAGTACTAACAAAGTGCTTCGCTGCATGAAAGTGCTGTCCACATTTGTCTGGCAAATATGATGCCGACTGAAAAGCCTGATAGGTGTGTAATTTGTCACGGGCACAATCGAGCTCCAGGCTGCTTCCACCAGAGAGCGAATTCAACTTTATAAAGAGAAGCGTGGACAGGAAAGCCTTCCAGCAGAATTCCCAATAACCACAATATGGGCATGAGATCCAAAGACTAATAAAATGGACTGGGGCGAAGGTGCTGATAAAGCAGCAGCCTGAGGAGAGAAGAGGGGGGAACTGAGCCACGATTTTGGATTGAAGCACACGGGATGGCACAGAAAAGAGGAAGATCTCTGGTGTCACCTACAACTGTGTAACAGCTCTAGGGTTTAGGCTACATTGTCCTAGTTTCTACAAATGTGGAAACAGGCTCAGAAAGGTCTATAGTCTCGCCCAGCCACTTAGTGGCTTAACTGGAGTTTGGCCAGGTCTTTCTAGCTCTAAAGCTCAAGGCTAGTCAATACCTAACGCCACCTTCCAATAAATCACCTAGACAGTCAACTGCAGGTAATTAGCTATGCTGTGAAACTACAGATTAGGGAGAGGGAGGTGTTCATTTTTTAGCTTAATTTTGTTAAAGACATAATATACCAACCATAGAAAACAATCTGCTGAGCTATAGCAAATCAGTCCTGTTGTTAGTAAGTGCATTTCATTCAAACATATATTAAGCACTTACTAATACCTTTGAGATCCCCCAGATAGGAGAGAGATAGAAATTCAAATGCATTCAAGATAAGCTCAGAGCTAATCTTTTTTTGTTGTTGTTGTTTTTTGTTTGTTTGTTTGTTTTTTTGCATTATTGCATACATGGAAAGATATTTTCATTGAAAAGGATGCTTGTTTATTCAATCACCAAATATTTATGGAGAAACCACCCAGGCCAGAAGTGGCTCTGAACTCTGAGGATGACAGAGTGAATAAGACAGAGAAGCCCTGTGCCTAAAGGAAACTTGCTTTCCTTTGTTCAGAGACAGACTCAACAAAGCAAAGGAGGGAGAGAGGGAGGAGACATGTATGGTTTGTGGTAAATGCTGTAAAGCAAAAACTGGGGTGCCTGATAAAGAATTAACAAAAGGCACCCTTTATAGGGGGAGGACCTAGTGGGAGAGCCTCCCTGAGGTGAGGCTGTTTAATGAATAAAGTATAAATCATGACAAAGAGTCCACATTGGAAGGAGATGAGGGAAAGGTGTTCCAGGCAGAGCGTCCATGGAGGACAATAAGCTTCATTTATTCCAAGAAGGGTTGGACCTGCCCTGTGAGTGGCCGCAGCAAGCGAGGTACAGGTGTACCATAGATGTTGAGGGGCAGGGGGTAAGAGACACTCCCTCTTGTACACTACTAGAGTGGTCTGGATTTTATGCTAAGCTCAACAGAAAGCTGTCAAGTGATTGGGTCTCAAACAGAGGTCCAACACACACAGACTGAGGGTTTTATGTCAGCTGTTGTATGAAGAATGGGTAAGAAGAGGACCAGCAAAGAAGTGGGAGAACTGGCTGCAGTTGGGAGAAAGCACTTGGAAGCTCCGCTGGATGCCTGCCATTTGCCCTCAAAATCTACCCTCCACCCTTTCCTATCCTGTTGTCTGCCTCAGAGGCTGGCTTCTGTAGGTCACAGCCAAGGCTTCCTGTGGCTTTTGACTTCCACTTGGGTTTGGCCAACAGGAAGCTCCAGCTCAAGATTAGAGGAAGGGAGAAGAGAAACTTTGGAACGTTTATTCCCTCAGCTCCCCACTATCTGCACTTCTCCCCTTCCCCAAGGGATCACAGTCTGGTTGTATCCCTCAAATACAGACTGGTAGTTGGTCAAATGCCTTCTGCCAGGTGGTCCATCCTACAGCTCCCCACCCCCCACCCCCGCCCCAGCGTTCTAGTACCCTTCCCTCTCCAAGCACCTCTCCTCTCCTCTCCTCTCCAGGCCTTGCATGGTACCAGAAAAGACTGCTACTGGGCCTCAGGGCACTGCACTCCAGGCCTTGTGCTTTGAAAATGGTACCTATATTAAACTCTAGTCAAATTACCCAATTTGTAAATGCCATCTGTTTCCTGCTGGGTTCCTTACTGACACAGAAGAGAGAGGCAAGATTTGATTTGGAAAGTTCAGTTACTGTGGTCCTTGACTAATATTCTGCTCTGTTGATGCTCTGTATTTCTGATGTAAGGGTCACAAACCTAAAAAGTTTACCAAGAAATCATGCACTTCTTTCCTTCTTTAAGAGAAGGAACAACCATAAACTGACCAAAGAAATAAAGTGTTAAAATCATGGGTGTTAGGGTTCAGAAAACAAAATAAGAATTCATCATCACCAGTATTTCATTTCGGGCCAGTTACCAAGAGCTCTTGCTTAAATATGTAGATTTATAGTTCTCATTCAAGTTTTCATTTATTTAATCAATGTTTATTAAGGGCTACTACTTGCAAGGCATTATTTGAGGCACTTGGGGATAGGGCAAAGACCAAATCAAAATACCTACCTTTTTGGAGCTTATACTCTGGAGGAGAGGCATAGCATAAATCAACAAGATCTGACATGCTCATAAAAATTAGTTAAGGAGGACAGAGGGTGGGAGATTTCTATAAGAGAATATTACCTTTCTTAAAAGGTAATACCTGAGCACAGACCAAAAGGATGGGATGAAGTGAGCACTGACAACACTCAGGGGAAGCATAACCAGGAGAAGAAACTACGAGAGGCTGAGGCAAGAAGTGCTGGACATTTCCAAGTAACAGTGAAAGGCCAGTGTGGCTGCAGCAGACAAGGTGGGGACAGCTGGCAGCCTAGCAGTTAGAGAAACAGGTGAGACAAAGCTACCAGCCCCTTGGAGAATTTGACTGCTATTTTGAAGACAAGAAACCATTAGGATTTTTGAGCAGAGTGGTGACAGGAAGAGACTTAGTTTGGGGAGGACCCTTCTAGCTGCTGCACCTCAGATAAGGTGGCAAAGATAGAACGGCAAAAAAAACACTCAGACAGAAGTCTGGGGCAGAGATGCTAGTGGCTTGGACCAGGGTGATAGCATTTATGTTTGATGAGCGAAGATAAGTAGGCATTGGATACACACTCCAAGTGTGGAGCTGAACTGGAGATAGAGATCTGGAAAACATCAGGAAATGGCAGGAGCCTGAAAGAGACCATCTAGGGAGTGAAGAGAGGGAGAAGAGACAAATTCAAAGGATGGAACCCTGAAGCACTGTAGGCTGACAGGTCAGAAAAATAAAGGGAACCAGAAAAGGACATTGAAAAGGAGGGGCCAGTAGGGTAGCAGGAAAAACCAGGACAGTGCGGTGTCCCAAAGCCAATGGAAGAAAGCATGTCAAGAAGGAGGAAGTGATGACAGGGTGCCTGGGTGGCTCAGTCAGTTAAGCATCTGACTGTTGACTTTGGCTCGGGTCATGACCTCATGGTTTGAGGGATGGAGCCCTGTATCAGGCTCTGTGCTGACAGTGTGGAACCTGCTTGGGATTTTTTCTCTCTCTGCCCCGCCTCCTCCTCCTCTCTCTCTCTCTCTCTCCCAAAATAAAGAAATAAATTTTAAGAAGGAGAAGAAGAAGAGGAAGAGTAAGAAGAAGAAGAAGAAGGAAACGATGTTGCCAATGGATCAAGTGAGAAAAGAATTGGGGGCAAAAGGGTCTGGCCAGGAAGGGGCCTCCAGGGACCCCACAGTGCTTGGAGAAGTAGTGGAGATGATGTTCTTTGTTGTCAATGGGGAGCAGACAAACGCTTGGTAGCCAGGAGTTAAGCAGGTTTTCTTCTTTCTTTTTTATTCAATGTGGAGAGAGTAGAGCATCTGTGAATGCTGCTGGGAATTGTCTAGCAGGGAGAGGAATCCAAGGAATGCAGGAGTGAGAGGGGGTGACGTCTAGGACCCCCCTGGCGGCCGCGGGTGGGAGCGCAGCATTCGTCCTGTGGAGCAAAGCACAGGGTCTAATTGCACACAGGCTCCGGAGAGCAAGTGGGCGGTTTCCTCCTGACTGAGCTTTTCCGTAAAACAGGAAGTGTGGTCACCCATTCAGTAGAGAACCAGGGAGGAGCCACTGGAGGCCTGAGAGGAGATGAGAGTGTGAAATAGTCATCCAGGACAAGGGGGTGGAGTAGGGGCGGGTAGCAACTTGTCTTTGATGTGAATCCACAAATCCCATCAGTATTAATTTAGGGTAGAGAAAAAACTAAGACACTCGTGTGAGGAAAATACAGACGATATGGTAATCGGAAACTATAGGGAGGAGAATCCCAATCACCGAAGGTTGCATTTGGTGGTGTTCTCCCGGTTCCCATCCAGGCGAGAGGGATGTGGGGGGCGGTCCCTGTGCCTGAAAGTGCACTAAAGAGAATGTGGGGATTCCCACTTTCTGCAACACTTGTGAGCAATTCAACCAACGCAGCATTCAAATATATGGAAATGATCTTTATTTTAGGTTCTTTCTCATTTAGCCTTTTAGATTCTGAGAATGTGCAAAATAAATCTCAAACTCTGCTTTTAAAAGTTTTCTTGTAAATCATCCCTGGTTTGTAAAAGCTAAGCTCCTAAATATAACCAAAGAGGAGAAAGAAAAGAAAAAGAAAAAAAAAAAAAAAAAAAAGACTAATGACCCCTGACATTAGAATTTAAAATGCCCTGCATGCAAATTCACTTTCCCTTCACTCTTTTGTAATGCAATAAGCAGCGAGAATTAGAATTGCAAAAATACCAAAAGCACTACGTGGAAATGATACAACAAAGTAGTTTCACAGTGATACTGAGAAAGGAATATGAAATGAATACAAGATAACACGAGGGACAGAATCTGGTGTTATGTATGTATAAGCGAGTGTGTGTATGTGCACATGCATGTCTGAGAGAGAGCAAGGGAAAGAAAATTATTTATTTCTTTGCTTTATTCGCCCTGAACAAATTAAAAAAAAAAAAAAATAGACGCTGCTTTGGTCACCTTTCAACAATGTGACACATGGTCCCTATTTTAGTTACAAATGATTTTTCATTAAAAAGTTTTTGAATATTTACTTGTAAAAATAAAAGATCTTTTGAATGCCTGGTTTAAAAAAAATAACAAAATCAAGCGATTATCAAGATAGACTTTCCAATGCTCCCTGACGCTATTTGCTTCCAATTATTATTTCTCACATTCCTAAGCACCACAGAACTCTGATGCTGCAGGTGTTTCTCCCTGGGCTTCAGTTAAACACTTGAAATGTGACAATGAAAGTGAGGTAGACTGTTTGATGCCCTGTAGTGGGAACATATTAAGGAGTGCAATCAAGTCATGTGACCCATATGGCTATATCAGCTGCACAGACATAGACTAGTAACTGCTCCCGCCCCACATCCTTCTTTTCCTTTTTGTGCCACTCCCATCCACGGAATGAAAGAGAAGCTTCTCTACTTGGGCTACGAAGAAACAGAAAAGAAAATGTCTAAAAATTTCTCCTTACTTTTTTACTTGCATCAAATCTAAGGTAATTTCATATGGTTCCTGGGCTCACACATCCAAAGAAAACTCCATGATTAACGCAAAGGACAGTTCAACCAAGGTAGACACCTCCACGTGAGCATGCCGGGCAATCTGGTGTGATACGCCAAGTAAGTCATGTGGTACTGGAACTCCTGGTGTGGATGACATCATCTGTCCTGCCTCAGTATCTCTTCTCCCCTTCTTTGTTACTAACAGAACCCTGATTTTTTTTTATGACCTAAATAAAATACTCAGCTTCAGAATTCCATGCATCTAGGAGCAATCAAAAGGAACAATGAGATCAATAAAAAGTTGCTTGGTGGGACTTCCAGGAAGGTTCCTTGAAAAGATTAGACTCAGATGTCATAAACAGTCTGTGAGCTTTAGCTTTTGGGCATCTCCCTTTCCTCTTTGTTCTGCCTGTGATAGCCAGAGATGGAGCAAGTAGCCAGGTTTTAGTCATGAGGACACAAGTCTCAAGGCAAGGCAGGGCAAAGCAGAAAGATGGAGTGAGCTGGGTCTTGATGGTACTCTCAATTTGTTGATGCATCCTGGGAAAAATAAACCTTTTTTTGGTCAAACCATTTGTGATGTTTAAATTTACGTGTCAATATGAACTGGCCACAGTACCTAGATATTTGGTCAAACGTGTCTTGATGTTGCTGTGAAGGTATATTTTTTAGGTGAGATTCACCTTTAAATCAGTAGACATTGAATAAAGCACATTACCCTCCATAGGATGAGTGGGCCTCATCCAATCAGCCTTAAGAAAAAAAGTGACTTCCCCTGAGGAAGAGAGATTCTGCCAGCAGGCTACCTTTAGACACTAGCAGCAAAATCAACTATTCTCTGGGTCTCCAGCCTGCCAGCCTACCTTACAGACTTTGGACTTGCTAGTCTCCACAGTCACATTAGTCACTTTTTTTTTTTTTTAACATTTATTTATTATTATTGAGAGACAGAGCATGAGTATGGGAGGGGCAGAGAGAGGAGGAGACACAGAATCTGATACAGGATCCAGGCTCTGAGCTGTCAGCACAGAGCCCAATGTGGGGCTCGAACTCACAAACCATGAGATCATGACCTGAGCTGATGTTGGACGCTTAACTGACTGAGCCACCCAGGCGCCCCTCACATTAGTCACTTTTAAATCAATTGATCAATCTCTCCCTCTCATATATATATATATATATATATATATATATATATATATGAGATACATATAGGTGACCCTGAATGACAGGGCACTGAACTGCCACAAATAAAAAAAAATGTGTATAACTTCTGATCCCCACAAAACTTAACTATGAATAGCCTACTGTTGACCAGAAGCCTTACCGATAACATAAACAGTTGATTAACAGCTATTTTGTATGTTATGTTTATTATATAATGTATTCTTACAATAAACCAAATGAGAGAAAAGAAAATGTTATTAAGAAAATCATAAGGAAGAGGGGAGCCCGAGTGGCTCAGTCGGTTGAGCGTCTGACTTTGGCTCAGGTCATGATCCCAGGGTCCATGAGTTCAAGCCCCACAGTGGGCTCTCTGCTGTCAGGGCAGAGTCTGCTTCAGATCCTCTGTCCTGCTCTCTCTCTCTGCCCCTCCCACTCTCTTTCAAAAGTAAATAAACTTTCAAAAAAAAATCATAAGGAAGAGAAAACACAGTCCTATAGAGTATTCATCGATACTGCAAGTTTACATCATCATTGTACAAGATGAATCTCATGTCTGCCAGCCTACATCAATCTAGTCTTACATGACACAAAGCATTCTAGATGTTATACAATTACACACACTAGGCATCAAAAATGGAAACCTAATGTAAGGTCTCTGTGTGTATAAGTTCTGATAAATTTTAACTTTTCATAATAGATTTATGTATATTTTATGGTAGTAAATGACCAAATAGACTAGCATCTACTTATATTTTATGCTGTCATAACATACCCACCTTTTTTCTTATCTTTTGGCTATCTCCAGGCTACGTGGTTTGTGACTTTTTTCAAACTGCCATAAATCTCAAAAAGATTTCCAAAATGTTCATTGAAAAAAAAATGCATACAGACATGAGAGACAGAGAGAAAGAGGTCTCCCTTTATTGGTTCTGTTTCTCTGGAGGAAACAGAACCACAAGACTGTAACCAGGTGTCCCTTTACTGCAGCTAAAAGGAATCTTCTCTGACATCTGAGACCTCCCACTTCCCAAGCCAGGTAACTGTGCATGTGCCCCTGTGACTTCCGGCCTCCAGATCTGCAGAGTGAGAAAAGGGGTGATACTGACTCCTTGGGCTGGTTGGAAGAACTGCATGAGACAGTGTGTGTAGAAGTGCTGTATACGTTATGTGGCCCAATGGAAATGTCAGGAAGCACTGTCATGACAGGCTCGCTGTGACAATTCACAACCATAATTCTCCATTCATGGCTGCATTCATTTAAAATAGCAATTACCTTTAAATCTGACCATGATAAAGCCATTATGTTATAAGTCACTTATATCTCAATAAAGCTAGGGTGGAGGTAGAGTCGTTATAGAACATTTGGAAGTTCATTACAGCACAAGGAAGACAATGTTTAACTATCTTCACCCCATAGCTAATGCTACCTACTAGTACCTAGCATTTATTGAGTTCTAACTGTGTACCAGGCAGCATGTGAAGCACCATAATGCAAGATCTCTACCTTATGAAGGTAGGTACTATTTTGGTGTTTATTTTGTAGATGACAAAACTAAGGATTAGAGCAGGTAAAAAAACACACACACAAAAAAAAAACCTTATCCCAGCAGATGCTGTTAGTAAGTGGCAAAGCCAGGATTCAAACCCTGAATTCCAAGTCTGAATGATGCCAAAGCCCATGCACTTAACTGCTAAGTTCCAAGGCAAGTGATGAGTTGTGCACTTTAATAACGTCTTTGCTAATGTAACAGCACTGCAGCCCGTCTTCGGGGTGAACTTGTTTCAAGCTTCTGTGCTCCTTACTTGCTGACCTAAGTCCCTCAATCTATAGCAGAAATAACTGACTTTCCTTGAGACCTGCAGACCACTGGCCTTGAGAAACGAAAGACCAAACTTCTCTAGAAGATGAGTACTGACTACATTGGGAAACAGCCACAAATGATGCCAGCGTGTCTGTTCAGGGTCACGTCAACGTAAGACTAACCACCTGAGCACCTGCCTCTTGTGCACATAGCCCCCCTCCCTTTCCCCATGACTTTTCCTTTAAAACCTTATGTTTACCCCCAGACAGAGAAGACAGTCTTGGAGACGTTAGTCTGCCATCTTCCCAGATTGCTGGCTTCCTGAATAAAGCAACCTAGTGGTCAGCAGATGAACCAGAGTTAGAATGGGTTCTCTCTCCAGTAACACTAATACGGAAATGGACTGTGACTGGGTAACCCTTAGGTGAATAAAAACAGTACATGCATATTCCACAGCATATAAACAAACTGAGATCATAGTATTACAGGGCTGCTAGCTCTCTTGCCCAGGGTAGCATTTTAATTCGAAATGAACCAGAAGACTCTTCCATATTAACGCCTGCTAACACTCACCTTCACTTCAGATAAAGATACCCTGTCTGTCAGGCACCCTGAAGTTCATCTGGAAGGCTGGGTTTATCCATTTCAAAGTGCCCATACATCCACAGTCTCACTTCATTTTCCCGAGAGCCCCCTGGGTCAAGAAGGGCATGTACTATTAACTCCATTTTCCAGGTGAAAGAACTGACCCCTGAAGAGGTTAAGTAAGCCGCCCAAGGTCACACAGCAAACTAGTGGTACAAGCAGGATTGGAAAGCCCATCTCTCGACATCCAGCCCAGGACACTTTCCTGTCGCTTCCTCCACTCCTGAGGGGCTTAGGGTTGATACAGCATGCTATCAATTCCTCAGGGTAAAACCATCCTATCTGGGTGGGAAAGCGTATGCACATGCACGTGCACACATGTGTGTGCGTGCGCACGCACACACACACACACACACACACACACACACACACACAGGATACGCTGTAATTTCATCTGCCAAAATGGTTTTATAACGGTCCAGTTGAGGATGCAGAAAATCCAGGCTGCCTTTCAGAAACAGAGCCCAGAGGGTCAATTTGGTCATGAAACAGGATTTCTTCACTCATGAGTGGATGGGTGGGTGGGTGGAGGGTCGGACTGCATTAACAGCGGCTCAGGGGACTGTGGGATACAAGCTCATTTAATTTTCATTGCTCTTAGGCAGTGACAATGCAAACTGCAACTGGGAAACAGTTCTGCCCAAGAAAGAACATGGAGAAAAGCTGCATCTTAACTCTTCTGTGACTTTCTCCCCATTTCTAAATTGTAGGGTATTAAACAGCTCTTTGTGAAAAACAAGTTAATATTTTGACTCATTGTAGATGATATTTACAAAAAATAAAGAGCAAGGATGTGATGATTTAGGGAAAAAAAAATCCCAGGATGAGATTATGGTCATATTAGGTCTTAACCTGAAACCAAAGAAAGTACACGTGGAGGTAACATCCCACATTGTCAATGCAGCACCAAAGCCACGACTATCACACGGAAATATTTGCTTTTCATAAACTAGTCAACCAGTCAGACACCTCCCTCAGTGGCACTGGCCTCAACAAAGCAGAAGTTAACTTTTCTCCTCAAGGCCAGTTGGATGAGTAGACATAATAAGGCAAAAACAGGAACTGCAGAATTTGAAGCTCAAAGACAAAAGACTGGTATTGGGGATAGAAGTTCCTAGGAAACTGAAAGAAGGTTAATAAACATGCTATCAAAACCAGCTCCAGTGACCTCTCATCAAGTGAGAAGCAGCACTAAAAGCTCGACCGCCTGCAATGTTACCTTTAAAATCATCAGAAAAACCTCAAGTGTCTTTTTCTCTGTTACATTAGCAAGAGGAAGTTTAGGAAGTTGAGACACTGGGAGACGGGTCACCTTCTTGAAAACACATGTGCCCCAGACTCACAGATGTTCAAAATGTGGGCCATGTTTCCTTTCAAACAAGAACTAAGATTAGGGCTTAAAACACAAAGAAGGTGATTTGAGGCCCACCAAAGTGGGCTGGGAGTGATCATAGTGGGAAAAGGTGAGAGAAAAAACAAGAAAAAAAAGCCAGTCAAAGGTGCGCTCACTAAAAATCTTGGCATCCAGGTCATCCAGCCACAGTATGATGTCCCAGGGAGAAACACGATCCGGGATCCAGAGATTTTTCACATTTCTACTTAGACACACAACAAAATGTAAAAGGGAAGAGCCCATTCTTGATGTGTAGAAAACACCAAAACTTATTCTCTTCTCATTGCTGCCTTTCTCAAAATGCCTCACAAGGTTGGCAACTGGCTCATGAACACAGTCCCTTCTGGCCCTTACCCCAAACACTCTAGCATCCTAGCTGGGCAGCCTGAGTGGCTCACTCGTGCTCTCTCTTGACTCTATAATGTAGTTCAACACAACCTCTCAATTTCCTTAGTTTTCTTCCACTTCTGTTACTTTTGAGAGGACCTGGGAGTTTACCAAGGGAGCCCAAATTCTTTGTGTATGGAGGCTAGGGATGTGGTGAGGATCGTCAATACCCATGCATTAATAATTTTACTGTTAACACCTTATTACATCTTGTCCCTTTGAATTCCACTGTCTTAAACAAACTCAAAAGCTCACACTTTAACAGAAGAGCCTTTTCAAATGGTAGACCAGGAATTCAAGACTCTAAGAGGTCCAAGATACTCAAATCTGACTCCAGAAATCATGGTCTTTGTGGAACATCAAAGATAACAACAGGAACTGGGGTTGAAAAGACATCTTTTTCCCCACCTCATTTTGATCAAGCCAGTAAATGTTACTTCATGCCAGGCGGTAGGTGGTAGGAGTCCTTGTCCTTAAAGAAGTCACAATCTAATGCAGTGTTTCTCAAACTGTATTCCTCAGAGCACAAGTGTCCTTGTGAAAAGGGTTCCATGGCCCAACTACTTTAGAAAATGTGGCTTAGTCAAGCTCCTTTAGGATATTTTTCAAATCTACCCTAATTCTAAATTAAAGAAACTTTGTTTCTTTACTCCAGCATTTCTCAAACTTAATTCTGTACTGACCCATTTGCCTTGCAAAACACACACCTAGGGATGAGCTTACAAATGTTAATGTAAATGTAGAGGGATTCTACCTTTAGCTTAAACAAACAGATGAATAATTGGCGCCTTGAAGAGGAAATAAGGACAGGGAAAGCATTTTCATACAAAGCACATTGTACTTCAATCAAAAAGGCCAGTGAATTTAAATGTTGTCCAAACTGAGAGTGTCTCTGTCTGCTTGCTGCAATGAGAAAGTGAGCCATGAATAAAAATGGATTGTGTGGGGTATCCGTTTTCCTTGTGTAGGCAGTGGGAGGGGTATCCACCCTGCCAAAGAAATTGCAGTAAGATCAAATCCTTGGTATCCTTAGGGGTTACAGTGAGGAACACTTTCTGGCACCCAGCAAAGGGATGGTGAGAATCCCTTCATCAGCTCGTGCCATAGCACACGTCTGCAGTCAGCTGCAGCATCAATGGCTATTTTCTCACCAGGCCAGTTCGCTAGTATGATGTGAGAATTATTCCCAGAAGCTTAGCCTCAAGTCTGTTCTCTGGGACTCCAAATGATTCTTTGAAATGCCTCATATCCCTTAATAAATTCCTTTTCTATTACTAGCCAGAGCAGATTCTGGTGTTTGCAACTAATACTCCTGGGCATATTTTCTTCCCTCACTCTCAGTATCTGGGCAATTAACAGTTGTAGCTATTCACAACCTACCATTTCCCCTCAGGAAACTCTAATCTAGCAATACTTTTCTGTGGAATCTCCACTGCCCTCCTTTACCTTCAAGCTATACATAGTCAGTGAGACTGACCCCTAGTTCTAGAATCCCCCCTGTATTCCTTGCCAACTCAGTCTTCTTTCTTAGCCTAAGGCTAGTCTACTTATTGGATGAAATATACTTTTCTGTCGGTCAACATGGCAACATCGTTGGCTAAGTCAAAAGCGCAGCTCTTCATTTATCTTTTGAGTGGTAAATACGTCCCTGGATAGACCAGTGCTTTGAACCCAATATTTATCTCTCAACCTATCCCATTCTTCAATGATCATTTTGCTTTTTTTTTTTTTTTTTTTTTTTTTGGTTATGCTTTGCACAGCTCTTCCAAAGTGTTAAGAAATCTGTCAGAGTAATCTGAAATCGGGAGCTGAGTGGTCTGCGTATTAAAGCAGGTAAGAATGCCAGGAACTGTCCCATTTTCCAGCTTGGTGAGTGACTAGGAACTCAGGCAAATTAAAGGGGTATCCACAGCACCCCCTCAAAAGGAGGCACTCAGTGCCTTCACAGGCTTCCTGTTCAAGATCACAGAGTCAAGGCCATTGGGAAAGGTTACTTAAAAAGTACTCTAGGAAAATGTTTAAATAGTCCTCTTAGGGAAGCAAAAAGGCACATTTCTTGATGTAGTGGTTTTAAAAAAGATTTAGATCCAGCATGTGAATTCCCATAGAATCCTACTTAGCCCCCTTATCTATGTCAAAGCAAACTTAGTTTCACATCAACGGTGCTTCTCATTTATCTTAATGCTAAGGATTTATTTCTTATGCAAAATTGTTCATTTTTACCAGCTTGGAACTTAAAAAAAAAAAATCACATTCTTTTCTTGTAGAATTTTCATTAAGCCAAGGTGTCATCAAGCTGAAAATCTGCAGACACAAACTTGGCTTCCTTTCACAAGAAACTCAGAGGAGTGCCTGAGCCAGGCAACAGCGGATTATCACAGGCATTGCTGACAGATTCTTAACAGCGTTGGGAAAAGAAAAAACATAGGTTGTATATAATGATTTACAAAGATTTCTACTCTAACCTAAAGTGGAACCAGTAAGTTAGTCTAGACTGACCCATAACTGTCTGGCCAGGAAGCTGCATTCTTCAGGGGGAAAAAATGTTGTAGTTGAAACTCAGAATGGTTTTGTTCCCATGATGCGTACACCAGACCTGGATTAATAATCTGATACCTGGAAGCAGGCAGGTGATGACTGAGATAAAAATTAAACATACAGATGATGGGCTACATGGAAAGCTTGCATCTCATGTATTTATTCATTTAGGCACCATAGAGTCATAATCACAATGTCAGTGGGTAAAATCATTAAGCTGAACAAAATTATCAAATTACCTATGGAGTGTCATAGAAAAATAATGAGAGGATTTCAAGGAAAAAGAATCAGACTTCAATCAGGCATTTCAGGCAGAAAGACAGACACTAACAGTTATGATCTGCACAGCAATAGTCAAGGAAACATCGAAACAGTTGAAAACCAACAATTAACCCAAGGTTAAAATGCAGAATATCAATATTTATTAGTGTACTTTATAACTCTGTGTCCAATTAAGCTCAAAAATCTCCTTAGACTTAATCCCCCTGATCATATGGGTATCTAATACCTGTCAATGCAATTTTCTTGATTGCTAAGGAAACACTCTTTATTCATTTCATTAGTCTTTATCATCACTATATTAAATTATCCCACCTAGTGTTTTCCCCTGGCTACCATTCATGTGCCATGACAACGTTTCTGTTTTCCAAAAGTCTCAGACCTTGGATGTCAATGGCGATTTGAATCTTCTTTTTTCTCATAAATTAAACCATCCCAGCACCTTGCAAATGACCAGGCAACCACTTTACGATTCTAACTTGTAACTTGAGCTTCCTACCAAGCTCTTTAATTAAGCCACAATATCATTGCTTCTCTGGTTTACAAGATAATCATCTAATTCCCTTTTGTTAAACTATTGGGCCTTTGGCCTTACGGTTTATTCACTTGGGAACTAGATTACAGCTTCCCAGACTAAAGCTACAGTGGCATTATTGTGACTTGTTACAAGTTTAATTAACGCCAAACAATGGCAGTCCAATTTCTGGCTTAATACCACCTCCTTTCATATAGCTGCACCCTCGTTTTGCCTTGCATAACCCTCTTGATTAGTATTTTCTCCAAGTATTCTCAACTCACTCCTCCTGTAGAATCACAACATTCCTACTGGAATGTGGAAGCTCAATTTTAAGACTTTAAAATATTGGGTCTGAGTTTGCAGTCACATGTTTGGTGGACCAGCTGAAGGAAGATAAGAAAATGTTAAAATTATCTTCATTGATGACACCATAATTGTTAGGACAAAGCCCATTTTATGAAACATTTTCACATACCTTATTCAGATAGCTGGGCAGAGTGGATATTACTATGCCCTTTTTCTTGATTGCTGGTTTCCAAACTGTGTCAACGCCTACCATGCCCAAGACTTTGTTCCAACCAACATCACCTTATTTGTTTTTAACAGCATAAATAAGACCATTAGTTGAACACAGGGGATGTTGACTTTTAAATAAGGAAAGTTTGAAAACCTCTGTTACAGAAAAAGGAATCAAAAGTTCAGCATAGAAGTGAGTTTGCCAAAGTCAAACAGTGAATAATTGAAAAAACAGGGATGACAACTGGGGTTTCCTGCCTCCAAGGTCCAACATTTATTTCTGATACACTTACAGTCTCTGGTAAGGAGAATGCCCAAAAATGCATGTGTGAGTCCCTTCTCATGAGTTCTTTTTTTTTTTTTTTTTTTTTTTTTTTTTTTTTTTTTTTTTTTTTTTAATAGCCTTCTTGTTGATTGCAAGACTTAGGCTCTAGACAAGCTAGATACCTCTTACTGATTCATTAAGTCATTCCTTTACAAGTAAGCCTGCCCTGTGCCAACCACTGTACTACCTTGGAAAACCAAAAAGCACACAGAAGAACTGAATACTCTTCCTGCACCAGTCAAGCATACCAGTGGGACATCCATGAAGGAATTAAAGACCCAGAGGAAATCACTGAAAATGTAGAACAAATGACATTATCAAATCCTAAGGAAGGAAAAACTGGTGAGGAGGTTACTGCTAAGAGAGGAGGAAGAGAAAGAGAAACAAACAGAAGGAAACGATGAATTGCAGGAAATGGGGACAATCATTCTGAAGTTCTTTACCACTTTTCAACTTACAAACAAGGCAAATTGATAGCCACTTGACCTCTGCAGGGCTCAATCTTCTCATGTGCAAAGTTCATATGACATTACTTGTTCCCTCTACTCTGCAAAGTCCACTGTGAAAATACCACAAGATAAAATATTTTGATGGATTTTAAAAAAGCATAAGGTCATCTACAAATAAAGTAACAGGAAAGGGTACTGCTTGGTTGAGTGATGAAAGATGTAAGGTAGTAAAGTATTATTCTATTACTTTATCCAAAAATTGTTTTATAATATTTTAAAGTCATTATCATTTTTAAAAACTGAGAATACTCAGTATAAATCTAATTGCAAAAAAGAGCCCCAAAGTTGAAGAACCTGGTCAAAGGAAAACCTTAGTATTCTACGCAGAAGGGCTCCATCATTGGTTCCAACTCTCACACCCTGAGAAATTTAAGTTTAATCACTCAAAATGTACTGACCGAGAAATTTTTTATGGCATGTTCTATTCTAAGTTGTGGGGGAGGGGATGGTGAGCAAAACGTGCTTGGTCCCTGCCCTCATGGGACGTAATTCAACCAGTGGGGAGTAGAGGAGGGGTAGGATGATACCAATAAGCAAGGAAATAAATATGGGAACAAGAACACTTCAGTATGTATCCGTAAGACCGTAAAACAGATGACGTCAGACATAGTGATTTACAAAGGAAGCAAGAGAGAGGCGGCCTTTTAGCTCAGGTGATTAGGGAAGGCCTTTCAGGGGAAGTAGCTTGTAAGTAGAGACGAGAATAATACAATATTGAAATAATACAAAATCCTAGGCCAGAGCTGCTGGATAACCCAAGGATAAGACTGTGAGGCAGGGATCAGATGCAAACCTGACTTGCTAGAGAGATAAGGGCATTAAGAGAGTATCATTGGGGTGCCTGGGTGGCTCATTCAATTAAGTGTCTAACTTTGGCGCAGGTCATGATGTCACAGTCGTGGGTTCGAGCCCCATCTTGGGCTCTGTGCTGACAGCTTGGAGCTTGGAGCCTGCTTCAGATTCTTTGTCTCCCTCTCTCTCTCTCTGCCCCTCCCTAGCTCGCACTCTGTTTCTCTCTCTCTCAAAAAATAAACATTAAAAAAAATTTTTTGTAAACAAATAAAAAAAGAGATTATCATTGTGGTGAGAAAATTAACCCTATCTTGATGCAGAGAAGCCAATTACAAGCTTGATGCTAACCCAGACAATCTCCCCTTATTTACCAAGTTCACTTGGTTTCTGCTTTGGACACTTGAAAAAGGCTAGAAGAGGAAATTTGGACCCATCATACAAAGGGAGGCCATGGAGGCAACAGCCACATTTGTTCCTTGTGAGCCCTTCAATAGGTCATTGGAGGGTCAAGGAGTACTGACATGGCTTCCCCTATTGAACAATCCCAAGTTAGTGGGGGCTTAATATAGTCTGTAGTCCAAAGAAGTCAGAGGAGTATGGCTTTAGAAACTAAAGATGTGTTCTGTCAGTGGGAAGCCCTGAGAAGAATCAGATGGCTTCAAGATAAGGACCACTGTGCAAGGGGATACTGCTATTCCCATTCTCTGAAAGTTACCGCATGCTGCCATGTAGCTTGTTCTACAGATCTCTCCATCTACATTCCTGTAAGTCCTTCCTCCTCTCATCCCTTCAGGCCTTGGGGAGAAGACATGGGTGAGAGCCCCTACTAGTTCCAGGTTACTGCACTCTCCCCTGTGCGTGTACCAGGAAGATGGGGATCTGAACAAAGGCCAGAAATGTAGTTGGAATAGTCAGACTCTTGGGTGTTCTCCACAAAGAGATAATCATGGAAGCTGAATTCTAGATGCAGTTTCTAGGAAACACATCATCAAGAGACAAAAGCAATGGATTGATGAGTAACCTGTAGTTTACTAAGTGAGGA
Source organism: Panthera uncia (assembly GCF_023721935.1). Classification (NCBI taxonomy): domain Eukaryota; kingdom Metazoa; phylum Chordata; class Mammalia; order Carnivora; family Felidae; genus Panthera; species Panthera uncia. The sequence goes on from NC_064816.1 coordinate 27,118,560, forward strand.
AGCAGGAAGAAACCTGGAAGATGGGAAGGAGAAATAATAGTTGGGAAAAAAAGAAGCAGGGACAGTGTTTTGCCCAGAAGCAAAAAGGAGAATCTTAAGAAGAAAGAGGAGGTCAGAGAGTGATGAAGAACGCTTCAAAGTGATGAATGAGATCTTTGGTGCCAAATTGAAGGTAAAGATAAGAGTGGCCTGTTGCAGTGATGGAATCTGTAGGCCAGCACAAGTCCACAAGCCCATTTCCTCTACTGCAGGCAGAGAGCATACCATTAAACCCCCATGGAGGGAAGGGCCTCCTTGACTCATTCTGCCAACATTCACTATATTCCTGATATGAGCAAAGGGCTGGAGGAGAATTTATTCACTACTGTAGCTTTGCTTGCTGCTGAATCTGAAAGCTGACCTTGGTGTGCTCTGAGTTTCATCTCAGAAAAAGCATAGCAATTGAGCAATTCCCCAGGCACAGGGGAACAGAATTTGAGAATGAGAGAAAAACAGGATTCCCTTCCTTCTTTGGGCCTCTGGGGCTTTGTTGCTGTGTCCTGTAGTTGCAAAAAGGGTAGAATGGGCACTAGGTGATTTCAATTCAATTTAAAGCAATAAGTATTTGCTGAAAATTTACATATACTTAATAAGGAGACAGGTGCTATGGGAGACAGAACCAAATGAAATTTTCCCTACCCTCCAGGAGCAAAGAGCTTCATGCTAGAAACAATACCAAGGCACAGGCAAGAAATAGAGGGAAAAAAAATCACAATGCATTTTTCATGATTAGTGAAATGTATGGGATTATCTATGGGGATAAAGACAGAAAAATTCTATGTCTTATTTTTGTTGTTGCTGTTTATGTGTATGTGTTTTCTAACATTTCTCTATTTGGCATGAATTAGTATTAAAATCGGGAAGAAAATGCAATAATTTTTCGATAGCTCCCTTCTAAAAAGAAGATGTTGATCATCAAAACTAAGACAGCTGTGGGTGAATCCCAGGTGTGTTTCTTCCTAACTTGACCTTGCCAAATTCCTTAACCACTAGGTGCCTAAATTTTCTCATCTATAAAATCTGTACATAGGTGTTATCTGGTAAGTAGCCAGAAAACAAGACCTTATCCCACAAGAAACTTATGGGAATAAAAAAATCTTCAAATGTTACAAGCTTTCTTTAGTTGGCAACTTAAAACTAAAATTTGTAAAGTTACTAAGTTACTCATAAGGATCTCAAGAAGAAATGATGCTTTGGGGAGCCTGGGTGGCTCAGTCGGTTGAGCGTCCAACTTCAGTGCATGTCATGATCTCACGGTTTGTGGGTTCAAGCCCGGCATCAGGCTCTGTGCTGACAGCTCAGAGCCTGGAGCCTGTTTTGGATTCTGTATCTCTCTCTCTCTCCCCCTCTCCTGCTCATGCTCTGCCTCTCATGTCTCTCAAAAATAAATACATGTTAAAAAATTAAAAAAAAAGAAGAAATGATGCTTAAGAATGAAGATGGCTCAGACTCTAACTCCATCCATTACCTACCAATAACTGACCTCAAATGAGTTGTCTATTTTACCTCTCTGAATCTCAGTTACTTCATCTACAAAATGGGGCTAATAATAGAAACTATCTCCTAAAGACACTGAAGAAAATGCATGTGAAATGCTCTCATGGTACCTGGCTGAGAGTAAGTGCATAATTAATGGTTGTATGCAATTGTAATTATCATCTGTAAAGGCTAGTGTTGTTTCAGACAATTCTGAGAGAAGACAGACGTGAAGAGGGGCATGTCTTTTTCATGTTTACATCACCAGTGCCTGGCACAGACCCTATCACAAAGTAAGTAGAGTGTTGATAAATGTTCATGAATAATGAACAAATATATGTGCTGATCTTGCCATTTTATCAAGGGTCACATCTGTATATTACACAACTGGCATAGACAAATGAAAAAGATACACTGTGAAGTGCTTAAATTCAATTCAATGAGCTTAAAAAGTAATTCATTTCATCGAGTTCCCTGAGTTTGCTCAGTAAGGGGTAGGAGAAGCCAGAGGCATTTTTACAGCTTGAATATACTACCTGGTTATTCAACTTCCAGTGAGAAGCGTAACCCACTGGGAAGAATCAGAGGGATTCTTTCATCTCTCAGAATCCTAGTAAATCATCTTCAAAGGAAAAGTCAGTGTAAAAAAAGAAAGCAGAGAGGAAATGAGGGAGGCGGGACAGAAACAAGACAAAAAAGAGAAGAAAAAAAAACCCCAGAAGATGGAGAGGAGAAAGGGTCTCTCCATCCTAGAGACATATTTTACTACCCCACACTGAGTGATATGCTATTTTGTCACATCTTCTTGCTACAGTTCCCAACGAAGGGATAAAGAGCAGGCAGCTTCCAAGTAATGACCCATATGGGTGAGATTTTGTTGCAGGTGTAAAGGGAATGCTTTCCTATATTGGAAAATATATATTGGCATAAGTGTCGCCAACTCTACCTAAAAGAGAAGAGCAAAGTATCAGAAAATGTGAATTCGAGAAAATCCCTAGGACAGCTTATGCATACTGTTTTCCTGAATGTTTATCCATCCTTCTGAGCACTGCTCAAATGTTACTTCATCAGAGAAGCCCTTCTTCACCACTCAGCCTGGGTTGGGCACTTTGTTACGTGCTCTAGCATCATCTGGTACCCTTCCACTAAGGGCAGGTACCACTGTTAATGAGGTAATTATTTAGGTAATTAAATGTTTAATATCTGTGTTTTCTACAGGATGCATGCCAGTTCCATGAGGGCAGTGTTCCTGTCTGCCTTTTCACTCTGAAATCACCTGAACTCGCATATGCCCCGCAATGAAACAGAGAAGCAAATACATACAGATACAGCTTATTGTCATTATTTATGGATTCTCTATTTGTAAATTTGCCCACTCACTGAATTTATCTGTAATTCTAAAATCAATGCTCATGGCACTTTTGCAGCCATTTGTGGACATGCATAGGGTGGGGAAAAATTTGTCCCCAACTGAGGTTGAACAAAATGACACTCTGCCTTCTTCTGTTTCAGAGAGAGAGAGAGAGAGAGAGAGAGAGAGAGAGAGAGAGAGAAAAGGAGAAGGGCAGAGGGAAAAGGGAAAGACAAAACTTTAGACAGACTTCACACTCAGCACAGAGCCCAATGTAGGGCTCAATCTTACAACCCTGGGATCACGTCCTGAGCTGAAATCAAGAGTCAGACATTCAACCCACTGAGCCACCCAGGTGTCCTGACCCTCTGCCTTCTTATTCCAACTCTCATGTAGTGCTTCAGGGCTACATAATGTTCCTAAGTGCAAGAAGGCAGTGATGTGCCTAATGGAGAAAATATAAGTGTTAGATAAGCTTCATTTAGACATGAGTTATAGTGCAGTTGGCCGTGTGTTCAGTATTAATGAATCAACAATAAAAATTAAATAAGGTGTCTTTAAACAAAAAAAAAACATAAAACAAAATTATGTATTGGTGAGTTAACAAAAATGTGGCCAGAGACTTGCAGGAACCCTGAATTTCCTCTAAGAGCAATGGTTCAGCATTCATTAATTCAATGTTTGTAGTAACTTTATGGAACATAAATACTGTAAAAACTGACCTTCAACTGCATGTATTTTGAACATATACATGTATAATTAGTAAGTGTGTGTGTGTGTGTGTGTGTGTGTGTGTGCATGTGTGTACATTCAGTAGCTTTCATTCATTTTGGAGTCATACAACCTGTCTTAGAAACTGAGAAAGGTATGGATACTGGAGGATGAGGGGCAGTATATGGGGAAGCATATACATATATTGGGCCTTATGCTGCACAGCTACAGGGGAGGGGTAGGGGGTATTGACATTCACATTATAGTCTAAGGGAATGTTCTCACTCCATAGAGTTGTTCACTGTGGTGACACTTCACATCAAATACACACACACACACACACACACACACACACATACACATTTGCAATTATTCTGGGCATTGATGGCTTCCTGCTAGGTACCACAGGTTAAAACCCTAATAGACAGAGACATCAATAGTAAGAGAGAGAGAGGTCAGAATAGACAAATACATATATATCCTATATGGCATATTCAATTTTACTTCAAATGGTTTACATTGGTTAAGATTTAAATTACCTGCATTTTACCCACTAATAACAATCACCAGACAATTCCAAATTTTATGTATCCCTAGAAGAAAGAAAATGTGTTATGAAGCACTTGTTTAAGCACTGGTTATGAAACACAGGTAGAAAACCAAGAGTTAAATATATATATATTGCAGAAAGAATATCGATGCTAGGGGTACCTGGGTGGCTCAGTCAGTTAATATTGATGTTAGGGGCACCTGGGTTTTGGCTCAGGTCATGATCTCACAGTTTGTGAGTTGGAGCCCCATATTGGGTTCTGCACTGCGGGCGCAGAGCCTGCTTGGGATTCTCTCACCTCTCCCCGACTGCCCCCACTCCACCTGTGTTCTCTCTTTTTCAAAATAAATAAATAAACTAAAAAAAAAGAAAGAAAATAGTATTTTTTTAAAAAAATGAAAATTGATATTAACCTTTTCATTTGCTTTCCTAAGATTCTCTGGATTCTCAGGTCTGAATGGCAGGCAGCAATATGAATTTAAGTTTTTGGACACCCAGATTCTTTGTATGTAACCATGAAGCACCTGATTCTGTGTCCCTTGAACAACAGACTATATTTCTTAGTGAAGCTTCTAATCAGATGGTTGGTTGAAGATGAAAATAGAACGAAAGAAAGAAATCCCTGTAAATGTTTCTGTGGAAATTCTGAATAATCATACTGTTAATAATTCAGTGTTGGTTGGAAACTATACAATCGTGAGTGATTTCTACGGACCAGAGTTGGCATATGTTGTACCACAGGTGGATGCGAGGTCACCAAGAAACCACTTCACAGTTTTCCCAGAAGTGTAGAGTCAAAAAGGTCACTTGTGGTAAAAGATCTTTCGGATTAGTCTTTTAAATCAATGCATGAATTAAAGACAATTTACATATAAATAGGCTAATACTCTGGCTTTGAAATTAAATGAATTTTTAAAAGATTTAAGTAACTGCAGAAAAGGTCAGTTAGGCATTAAGTATACATAATGTGATTTTTGAAAACTGCTTGTCTTGTTGGCTTATTAATATTTTGTATTCATTGTCAGTGTCATTCTAAAAATTGTGTGCATAATTAGCAACACACCAAAGTCAAAGACAGGCCCCCCAAACTAAGGAAACACATCCCACAAGTCAGTAGTTGGTAGAAGAGGTTGAGAATCTGGACATAAAAATAGTCAACATTAACCTTTGCCCACATGTTACTGCACATGAGATTCAAACATATCACAACATATTCTAAACAAGCATGACATCGTTCCAGTGAAATTCACCTTGACGTTCGGATTCACCGATAAATCACAGCTCTCCCAAAACACAAAAGCTATAGGTGGCCGACTGAGTTATCAGAGAGGAATCATGATCACTATCTGTAGTCCCAATTTGCCTCTTTGGGAGTATAAGCCTATAAACCTCTCTTCCAAGTATGATGAAGAGACAGAGCAGAATTTTTATAGTATCAAACATAACCCCTGCCATCACATCTCTCATGAACATCAGAGTACTTTAAAAAAACGTTGGACCCCAGGATGAATATGTGGAGCACAGGGCACTTTTAGGGCAGTAACTCTAGTCTGCCCAATACTCTAATGATAGATACATGACGGGATGCATTTGTTCAAACACATAGAATGTATCACACAAAGAGTGAGTCCTAACATAAACTAGGGGCTTTAGCTAATAGTAATGTATCAATATGGATTCATCAATTATAAAGTGTATGACACCAATGAAGGTGTGAATAACAGGGGAAGCTAGGTATAGAGTAAAAGAGGGTACACAGGAACTTTGTCTTTTTGTTCAATTTATCTGAAAACCTAAACCTGCCCTAGAGAAACAAAGTCTATTGTTTTTTAAATGGTGGACCAAATTAATAATATACTCAAGACACTTTCTTTAGGTAAGTGGTTTTCAAGCTGTCCTCTGAGGAGCCCTCTCCATCCTAGGAGATGATTCACTGAGCAGCTGGCCTGGGGATATCTGAGGAAATGGAGCAGGAGAGAAGAGTGGGCAAGGAGAAGGAAGCCGCTCAAGCTGAGTCCAAACCCCCACCCCCATTTCAGAGAGAGCAACTCCCCTTTCATCTGTTGTACATATTGTTTTCCACAATGGAGTCCATTAAAGTGTAGGTTCGTCAGCTAAAAAAAAAAAAAAAAAAAAAAAAGCATGAAAACCGCTGATACAAACCCAACAAAATACCTGGCTAATAATGCCATCCACTAATGCTCTGAGTAACTGAATAAATACACATTGCACACAAACTTCCCACCTGACCATTATTACAGCCTATGACTGAGCTAAGCAGAAACTCAGTGAATAATACCTTGGAGGGAGTCCAAATGATCAGTACTTACTGACCATCAACCGTGTGTACCCAGTACTCCTCTAGGCTATGCAACATACTTTGAAGATACAAGTGAAACACAATGTTCTATGCCAGGCCTCAAGAAGCTTACCATATTAAGGAGAGATAAAGCTACTACACATAATAAAATATGGAAATAGAAGGTGTCTGAGGCCCCCAGCACCCAACGTAATGAGCTAAAACCAGATTTCAGGTCTTCTTTCGAGTATCAACAAATTGCCAGCCCTAAATGATGTTAAGAGCATGTACGAAAGAGAACATTCCAATCCCCAGATTTCCTAAATCTTTGTTTCCCTTTAAAAAGGCAAACTGCACGCTAACAAAGTGAGACAATCAGCAGTGGATAGTGTCTTTATTACAGACATACATAAAAAGGAACATGTAAGCAATGCTCAACTATTTTGTTATCTTCAGTTGCCTACATGCCTCTTTTTCACACTAGTGACTCCCCATCCAGTACTCACTAATGAGTCAGTTCCAAGGATCTTGCAGATGGTGGGCTGGCTCCAAACAAAGGCACAGTGAGCTGGAAGATTTGGTGACCTCTCTCAGGGGCTGTTGAGAGGTGCCCTGCCCTGACAGCAGCAGAGCAACCTCTAATCAAGATGGCTTGCTGCCTAAGACCTCCTCACCCTACCCCTGCAGAAATAAACACTTTAGACACCGTTCATCCCTCCAGTACCCAGCAGTACACTACAGAGAAAACATTCTGCTGTTTATGACAGGCACAGTGTTTTTTTTTAAAGACTGTATGTGTGTTATGCTATAAATTACCCTGTTTGTGGGTGTGAGAATAAATATCCGTGTATATAGATGTGTACACACACACACACACACACACACACACACACATAGAGTATGTTACAGTTAAAACCATGCTGTCGACAGCCACTCAAATCCAGAGAAATTTATGGCTGTAAATACAGGCACACATTCAGGATAAAGACAGGAGAATTATAAATACTTTGATGATTACCAGAATAAGTAAACTGCCTGAGGAGCACAACCATTTGCAACATAGCCTTGCCAGTTCATGCTGATGACCATCAGACCTGCTGCAAATGAGTGACTGGGAGATCAAACATGATTAAAAATGCAAAGCTGCTGCACCCAAATGACATGCTTTCTTTGACAATGAACTCTGGGCTCGAAGGCAACCTATAAGCAAAGTGCTTTTTGGTAATCCACTTGCACACTGAGGTCAACTACTGAGGAATCACACTACAGGACTTTTTAAAAGTAGGCAGAGTTATTTACAACCATTAGTAATTGCATCTTGAGACTATCCTTCAATTACACAATTTCTTTTTTTGTTTTTTTCACTGAAAATCGATAGTTTGAGTTTTACCAACTTGAGACCCAGAAAGTTGTTAGGAATTTGCATAATACATTAGCTATGAGTACCTGAAGAGTGGGCTTTAAATATGTACAGGAAAATTAAGAGCTGTGCTAATGTTGGTGGGTAGGGGCGCCTGGATGGCCCAGTCGGTTAAACGTCCAACTCTTGGTTTCTGCTCACAGTTCATGAGTTTGAGGCCCACATCAGGCTCTGTGCTGTTAGTGTGGAGCCTGCTTGGGGTTTTCTCTCTCTCCCTCTCTCTCTGGCCCTCCCCTCCTTGTACTCTCTCTCTTTCTCCCTCAAAATAAATAAATACACTTAAAAACAATTTTTAAGTACGTCGGTAGATACCCTTTTACTGAAATAGAACAGCAAAACTGAACCGATTAAAACCTGAAAAAAGTAAAAGATTCTAATGTCTAATGGCTGTAAGACATTCCTTTTCAAAGGAAGAAAGTAAGTCCTCATTTCCTCAGTCTCAATATCATTTGATTCTACTGTATGTTATTTCTTCTATATACATACATACACATACATGGGACATTTAAAGATTTCTTTTTAATAACCTATAAAATAAAAGGAAAGCACACAAGTCTTCTCAGAATCAGATGATGAGGACTTATGTACAAATGATTTATTAAGGAACAGCTCACAAGAAAAAATGCTGAGTAAGTGGCAAGAAGCCAGACAGGAGGAGGCAAGAAGCCACAGGAGGGTAGGATTTGGGGTACAGTCACTTCAAGGGAGTTTTCCCACTTGCAAGTGACCTGGGCTTTTATATTCCCTCACCACTGAATCACTGGCTAAGGCCTGCTTTTCCAGGTCTGGGCAGGCTCAGTAAAGCCTGTAGCTTCAGCCAATCCTGCAAAGATGGGTGCAGGTGCAGCCACTGGAAGGAAAGTACCCAGAAGCTGGGGTGGAGCTCACAAAGATGGTGAAAGGTATCTGGGGAGCTCTGGGCGGTTCTCTGGCACCATCTATTACACAAAGTAACAAATGGCCCATATTTCCCTGCCATGAAAACTCCTGTTGATTTTTTTTTAATAAGAGCAAGAATAGAATAAAATTAGAGAATTCAAAGAATACAGAAAGTTGAAAAATAAAAGTCTCTCTTCTCTCACCCTTGTCCCCACCTTCTTTCCAAAGCTGATCCTTATTTTCAGTTTTCTGTAAATCCTGCTAAGGGAAGGACACACCCACAAACTACGTATCTTTATAAATATTATTTTTAAAAATACACAGGTTGGACTATGGTATACAAACTGTTCTTACTTTATTTCACATAAGTATATATCTTGAATACATGATTGTTGATTGATAGATAGATAGATAGATAGATAGATAGCAAAGAAAAAGGAAGGGTGGAAAAATGGATGGGTAGATGTACGGATGGATGGATGGACGGACAAATGGAGGGATAGATGGAGGGATGGATGGAGAGATGGATAGACACTGTACTTCACTGATTCTAAGATAAATAGTTTTTCACATTTTAACATTTCTATAATCAGATATCTTACAATTGATAACATTTGAGATTTGATAAAATGCAGTAGACATATAAATATAGTTATGGATAGACAACAGCTGAGCACACACAGCTCTACTACATGAGACGAAATGCAGGATAGAAGTTAAGAGTATATTAGTACACTGCCTATTATGGAAACACCATTGCATGGGAATAAGCACCCTATTTGAGAGGGCTAATCTTCTCTTAATAATATGAATTACACTTATAAACTTTTACTCTAAGTTTTTCAATGTGAGTCCATGAAAGAGATCGATTTATAGTTTTCTATTTTGTGCTGTCTTTGCCAGATTTACCAAAGTCTGTGTTTTTATGCTGGCTTCCTAAAAACACATTGGCAGTTTTCCTTCTTGGTGTTATGGATAATTTTATTTTTATAATTCTATGACTATAGTATCAAATTCAGAGAGTACAAAAGCACATAAATTATAAAGTATCTGCCTCTTACCTGTCTCCCAGTTGCCTACTTCCTTTCCCCAAAAGGCAACCATTATTCTCAGTGGCTTCTGTCTTCCTTTACAGATATTATACACGCACACGCACACACCCCCACATAAATACTCAAAAGGTGATGTGATGATACAGGGCTCTGTATCTTTCTTTTTCTCCCCTTCATACATTTTGGAGACTCTCCCATAGCCAGCCACACAGAGGACCTGTGCATCCTAACGACTGTATAGTATTCCATCATGCAGATATAAGTTAATCTTGCCATTTCCCATTTTGAATAGTATTATCATTATCTGTTCCTTAAAAGTTCCAAATAATTTGCCTCTGAAAGCATAAAGACCTGGAGCTTTCTTTTAGATCTTTGATAACTTTCTCAGATTTTTCCAATGTTACTGAAGTTCTTCTTCTTCAGTAAGTTTTGATAACTTTTTACCTCTTACAAAAAGCCATTCCATCAAGATTTTTAAAGTTACATAGGGGGACCCAGGTGGCTCAGTCGACTGAGCATCCAACTTCGGCTCAGGTCATGATCTCACACTTAGTGAGTTCAAGCCCCGCATTGGGCTCTGTGCTGACAGCTCAGAGCCTGGAGCCTGCTTCAGATTCTGTGTCTCCCTCTCTCTCTGCCCCTCCCCTGCACTCTCTCTCTCTCTCTCTCTCTCTCTCTCTCAAAAATAAATAAACATTAAAAAAAGATTTAAAAAAAGATTTTCAAAGTTACATGCAAAACATTTTGCAAAGGTTCTCCTTTGGTTTTTTTAATTTCTTCTTTAATCATGGTTCTTTTCCCCATTTTCACTTCTAATTTTGTGTTTTTGTGCTCCTCATCTTTTTCTTGATTAGGATAGTAGGCGAATTATTTCATTGCTTAGCATAGTTTTCAAAGAAACAGCACTTGGGTTATTCATGATGCTAGGTTGTAGATTAGAAAATTTCATTTTTAACTTTGTATTATTTGGTTCTTTATGCATTCCTTCTATTTATTTTGCTATTCTTTCCTTAAGTCTGATGTTTAATTCCTTTATGTTATGGATTGACTAACTATGTCCTCCCAAAATTTGTATGTTGAAACCTAATCCCCAATGTGATGATGTTTGGAGGTGAAAACTTTGCAAAGGAATTAGGTCATGAGGGCTCTGCCAAATAACAACAACAAAAAAAGGACATTCTTGGATTAGAGTCCTTATAAAAGAGACCTTGGAGAGCTCTCTCACCCTTTCTCCATGTGAGAACACAGCAAGAAGACAACCTCTATGAGCCAAGAAGCAAGACCTCCCCAGATGCTGAACCTACTGGAGCCTTGATCTTAGACTTCCCAGCCTTGAGAACCAAAGTATATAACAAACAAAAACAAGAACAAAAAACCCTCAAAAACCCAACCTTATTTATACCACCATACTTTTACTGAAATGAAATAAGAAAAATGACTTGTTTGGAATAAATATGAAATGATTTATGAACATTTCTGCCTTTTTCAAAACCCATCTAAATATCATCTCTAATAATAGAACATGTGCAATAATAATCAAATTCAGTTATCTTTGATATTTGGCTAATTTTCAGTCATATAAAAATCATAGCTATACTTTTGGATTTTGTTTTTAAAAAGTTATATTCTCATGGTAGAAGGATACAAACACTTCTTTAACAGTTTATTAACTAGATTTATAATTTTTAAACATTTAGACAGATGGGATGTGGCCTCCTTTTATACTCTTGCCTTGGGTCCCACAAACCTCAGGTGTAGGCCTGGATACATAGTAATCATGAGAGTTAATCCCAGCTGTCTTGAATTACATCCTAGTAAATTCTAGTTTATGTCCATTGACTCTACTCTAGACCAGTTGATCATTTATTTTTTTTTTTAAGTTTATTTATTTTGAGAGAGAGCCAGTGCACAAGTGGTGTAGGGGCAGAGAAAGAGGGTGAGAGAGAATCCCAAGAAGGTTCCATGCTGGCAGTGCAGAGCCAGACACGGGGCTCTATCCCATGAACCATGTGATCATGACCAGAGCCAAAGTCAAGGGTAGGATGCTTAACCAACTGAGCCACCCAGGCGCCCAGGCCAGTTGATCATTTCTGATAGACTATTGCAATAATAGCCTTTTTATTGTTCTCCCACATCTATTCTCATCACCCAACCCAACCTATTTTCCAAATAACAGAGTCATATTTTAAAACTATAAATTGGAAACTATCACTTCTGCCCTTAAGACCCTTCAATTGCTTTCCATTGCATTCAGGATGAAAGAGCATATGATGCCATCTAAAGTCCTGCACATCCCTACAACCCAGCTTTATCTCGTGCATTCCCTTCCTTATCCAGGGCAATATAGTCATGCTGGCCTGTTTTATACCTCTCATATTTTGAGGTATTTCTTGCCTCAGGACCTTTGCATATGTCATCCCTCTGGCTGCAGTGTTTCTCCTTGCCCCACTTCCTTTGGAGAGCTGACTTTTTTCCATCATCTTCTCCACCTGATCTAACGTTATGTGACCCTTGTGATTTTCTGTCACTGTATCCTGTTCTTTTCCTTTAGAGCCTTAGGGGGAAACCCCCACCCCCACCCCCTGTAATTATACATGTTTATCTGTTCACTTGTACCTTTGCTATCCTGCAAGTTCTCTGAGAGCAGGGATAGTCTCTATTATGTATATCATGTCCAGTTGCTACCATAATGCCCGGAAGTAATTAACTCTCTTAGGCATCGAGGCTGCCAGTCCTACACCAAAGTGTCTGAGAAGCTCTAGAATGGAAGATGGAGATACCCAATGTAGCTTAGGCAAGGGGCTCGTGTCACAGCTACCTTAGGCTGGTTTCTACAATAATGGCCCAAAGAAACAGGGAGATAAGAGGATATGAAGTGGGCCACAGAAGTGTTCACACTCATTAGTTTCCTAACCTTTAGAGAATTTGTCCTGTGCCTGTATAGATGCCCCACCAGGAATTTTCACAGTCCTCCAGGTGTCATTTCCCCCATTCCCCTTATGTACCTTGGACTAACTGCCTAGTAGGCATTTCCAGTTAGGCAGGCCATGTGGCCTTACATGAGGCCTTACACAGATCAAGATTGAGTAAGAGAAAAATGATACTTAACTTATCAATCTCATGGCAGTATCAAGTTATCTGTAGTTTTCTTAGTCGCTGGCATTGATGGTATCATTTCATTCTTTGGTAATGATTTTATGTGGAATACTGCATTGAAAAATTCAAGTACTGTCTTTAATGACAGCAAAAGTGAACTCCATCAGGCTCTATATGCTGATGATGATCATGTGTGCATATATCAAAGCAGTTCCTGAACACCATTTTTAATGGCAAACAGTGATGGCTTCTCTCAAAGAACTGGACAAAAATGGTAAGTTCCCACTTTGAAACAAATCTGTAAGATAACACATTTCCTTCAATTCACACAATGTTGTTCATTAGGGTTAGAAGTATAGAGTATTCAACCTTCCTGTCTAACAGAACTCAGGAAGGACTCAAATACACAGTTCATTATTGTCATTATGAAAGAAGTTCTGCCAACAAATTATAGTCAGGTTACTATCATTCAATCATGTCGCTAATAGGAATAATTTCATGGTAATTGGCATATTCTAGACAAGAGAAGAACACGAATGGCTGCCAGAATCATTAATGATTTGTGCTGACTTTCATGGTAAAAATGACAATATATTCGTTTACCAGATGCTGGATCAAGCCATGGGCCATTAACAGGAGGGTGTTCTCGGAATGTTTTCAGAACAAATACCAGCTGGTTTATTTTCAGCTTGCAGACATAATCGCATGCCTCCCATATCAGATCTACCACAATGCTGTCAGATACATCATAAATTAAAGACTCCATGGGCTCATTATCGACTCTTATTTTTAAAAGCCACACATTGTCCTGCAGAGACCCAAAATATTCAATGAGCATTTAAAGGAAACTCCAAAATGCACTGCCTTCAAAAAATAAAATCACCCCCCTTAAAACTATTTGCAGTGCTCAAGTATTCAAAATGCCCTTCATTGTCAATTTCACCTTAACGTTTGTAAAAACAACAACAAACAAATTCCTGTCTTGTCAGGAGGGTTCTCAGGCCAAGTCTCTTAGAAACAGGGTGTCAGTTTATTAGCAAACGTAATATGCTGCATTCAGAAGAATAGAGATACCAGCAGCAAATAAACAGGTTAAAAAAAATAAAAAATAAAAAACCTCCCTCCAGGAGACTTAATGTACACCACATTAGTAACCAGGACGACCCATATTTCTCAGCAATCTGCTGCTCAAATACATTCATATGAGAAAAAGCTTCCATTTTTCCTGAATCTTCAGGACAAATGTAAGGCTTCTTTAATTCCTTTTCTGCCTTGCCTCCTACAAAGCTCCTCTCCCAACACCCAGCTTTCCGATTTGAAGACAGAGGGGTGTTTGCAAATCAAAACCAAAATAAATAATTAAATAACGGGACAGTTCCTGTTTTCAACTGTTGACCACATCACAGTTGCCGCTTCTCATGCTCACATTATCCCACCTGGAAAGTCTAAGAAAACAAATCTCGTACTGAACCCTCATTGGGCAGAGCGGTGAGTTTCAAGAATCAAAACTTTGGTGGGTGGGATCACTCTTAACCTGAACGGGGCGGGGGGCGCCCATGTTCAAGCAAGCAGGCCCGGTTTGTGCACCTCACACTGTTGCCACCGGTTCTGTGCGCAACACGACTCCTTGTAATTATCGCCTATATGTACAGTAATTGTTAATTCGCGCATTTGTATCCAGCCGCCCGCCAAAAACAGGGTGGCATTCTTACATCGTGATTAGGGGTTTTGTGAGCACTTTGAGGTGGGGGACACTTTCTCACTGAAGACTCTTCCGCCCCATTCACGCTCATTCAGCTCTTTCTAGGGGAAGTTAAAAGCTGCAGTGATAATCCCTTAAGTATGACTTGGAAGAGTATAAAAGGTGCAGTGTATAAGCAATTGGAAGAGGAAGCCTTTTATGTAGAGAGTCACTGAATGGGTGGCTGAGGACAGTGTGAGTGGGGAAAGAGAGGGGCAGACTTTCCTTTCTAAGGTAGCAGGAGAAGCGGGAATGTCATGGCAGCTCAGTTCCCTTTAATCATTCGATTACTGCCTTGTCCCTATCCCTGTTTCACCTTGTCTCTCTGTGCCAAAGAGCTCCTCACTGCCATTTTGCTTTCAAAGGGGGAGGCGGGAGCAATGCGATTTTTGGTAGGGACCCAGTTTCTTGCTGAATGCCAACTCGGCCAGCTGGCACCGAACAGGCCAAGCCTTCTTCAGATGAGGTTAGCAAAACCCAAATTAGCATGCTCCATTTTAAAAACTTGCTTTTATTTAAAGACTAATTCATGACAAACAGTGGCTCCCCCACTGAGGTCTGGCGCCCCAGGGGCTGGCACCCAACCAAACACATGCAACTAATTGCCACCCTCGGATGACACCCAACAAGCTCCATTTTGAGGCAGTAGATTCACTAAGAATGTAACCCCGGAAGGCAGCGGACGCAGAAAAGCTCCTTTCATAACCCTGTCCTAGGCTAACCATGGCAGCGAAGCGCCTGAAAAACACTTTTGTTTCCCTGTACCGACGATTTATCTCCACCAATGGCTGCAAACATGGCTAACTTGGAGGAAGGTGGCCAAGGGCACTGTGTTTCTCCTCAAGGCTACTGGAGGCAGGCAGAGCCCTTCTCTGCTCAAGGAAACAGGACAAGTTGCCCATTTTCTCAAAGCTCTGCATCTCACCCCCCACCTCTCCATACCCAGGACGTCCTCTCATATTTGGGTTTAGAGGCTCAGGCCTCCTTTCTACAAGCAACGGCTCTGGAGCCAAGACTCCCAGCCTCAAATCCCAGCCCCATAATTTACTAGCAATTGGCAAGTAATTTAACCCATCCCTGCTTCAGTTTCCCCATCCTTATACTGGGATAGTATTAACACTTACCTTGTAGGGGTATTATGAGTATGAATGAGTTAATGGGATGATGTACATAGGGCGATGCCTGGCATATCCTCTCTCCTTCCTGAAAGAAGCCCTTTGAGTCTGAGATAATGCAACCTTATGAAGGGGAATTTCCCTTTGCATGCTCTGCATTTCCAAGTGCACATCTCCCCATAAACTTCCCTAGGTGTCTATCTCTGAGCCTTTGCTCACAATGCCTTCCTCTTAACTGTCCTTCCCCTGCTGCCCGGTTCTTCATGACCAAACCCCATCTATCCTCCAAAGCCCCTTTCAATGCCACCTTCCTCCACCAAGAATCTTCCCTGCCACTCCAGATGCAGTGAATCCCTTCACTCGTGGCTTGCCCGTGTCATCCCTGCAAATCACAGTACTTCATGTGCCTGTGAGATTGCCTCTTCTAGACTGACAGCTCCTTCTGAGCATCGTCTGTGAGTGGCCGGCACATAATAGACACTCAATGAATATGTGTTGAATAAGTAGATGGAGGAGTGAAAAAAAATCACGCCACATAGCTGAGTAGCTTTGTACCATGGTCACACTGGACACTGCTTAATGAGAAGGACAGGAGAATAATTTCTGCAGGAGTTTCATAGATGCTTTGGCCCAAATTAAGAGTTCTAAATAACTAACTAACTTGACCTACGCATACAAATCAAGCCCACCAAGGAGATTTGTCAATACTTGTATCAGTCTCCTAGGGCAGCCATAACAAAATACCACAGACTAAATGGCTTAAACAACAGAAATGTATTTCTCAACAGTTCTGGAAGCTGAAAGTTCAAGATCAGATGTCAGCAGATCTGGTTTCTCTTGAGGCCTCTCTCCTGGCATTGCAGAAGGCTGCCTTCCTGCTGTGCACAAGGTCTTTTCTCTGTGAGCATGGCTCCCTGGTGTCTTTACTTCTTTTTATAATGATACCAATCTCACTGGATTAGGGCCCCACCCTTAGTACCTCATTTAACCTTAATTAGCTCTTGAAAGGCCCTATCTCCAAATGTAACACAATCCTATGTTGAAACATAGGAATTCTGGAGGGACAAAATTCAGCCCATCACAATAACATATACAAATACTCAAAACATGAATATTCTGAAAGTTACTTAAATCCACAGAAGAAAGGTGGAGGCAGGGGTATGGGGGGGAGAGGGGAGAGGCATACATAATCTTTTGCTCCTAGAGGAAAGCCCTTGCATTCAGTCCCTGACTATATCAGCAAAAATTCAGTCAGTGAAAGCAAATCTGGCACTCAAATATAAAACTATTTTATTTCAATGAAAATTCTCTGCAGAATTTGTGGGATTCATTTGGGGGCCTCAGCTACTCCTCCCTTAGAGATAGAAGAATGTCAGCACCCCGTCAGGAGCCACAGTAACATTGGCTCCTGTTAAAGCTACACCCTCTCCCAAGAAAACGTGGAGATTTCCCAGTAACTCTCTGTGCACTTTTTAGGATGGGGCTCTCTTCAGTCCTTCTAGGACACAGTTGATCTGAATCCTATCGATTTGCATACACACCTGGACCTGCATGTAGCCCTAGAAAGTCTCACCCAGGTTCATATGCAAGCATTCCCTTCTTAGCCATTTTCTAATTTATTGCCGCCACTCACACTGCCTGTACCAGACAGTTTGACTCTCTCACACTGTTTCAATTTGCTAATTCCCAAATGGGCAGGTCCCTCACAACAATCCATCAGCTAATGGCGCCCATGGTATTTGTAACCCTCTCTTAAGACACTTCAACACTTTTAACCTGGGAGGTATATGAGCCACTCCCGCCATATTTTTGAACTAGTTAAGGTTAGGATGGTGTTAGATCCAGTATTTTCATCATGATGTAGCACACAGCAGAGTCATGGTAATGGTAAGATTTTCCTAGAGTTCACATAGACTTTGCTAGGAGCATAAGAGCAGCACTAAGCATCAGAAGCAACACTTCACAAAGTCACCTGGCTCCATTAGGGGAGAGGCCAACACCTTAGTGAGATCACATATCTCCCTCAATTTTTAATCCAGAGCTTCTAGCCAGTTGACCCAGAAACACCCCACACCTCCACCATGACTTACCGATTTGTCTGAAATAATAAAGAGGAAAATGAGAAGCTATTAGCTCCACTTCCATTCTCCAGTCAATCATCATTCTAAATTATTAATCAGTTGACATACTGCCAAGAAATTTTCAGGCCTCTCTCCAAAAGTATAAAGTAGTCATTTTCAAGTGAACGATTAACCATTTTATTCCTCTAGAAGTCACAGACTATATAGAAAAGTTGATTCTGATGGCAGTTTTTTTGCCTTTTGGATGTTGGAGGAGGTAAGAGAGGTCTACGCGAAACCTACATATATCTTCCTTTCCATCACTCATTCATTAAAGACTGGGAGTTATAGAATCCAAAGTTTTAAAAAGATGTTCTAAAACATTTCCTGACCACTTAAGTATTTGTAACTTTGTTCCTAATAGCATGACATTCCTGACTAATCATGGCTGGCAAGGACAAAGTGATCAATTGTCATCATCCTTCCTTTCCCATGATTGATTTAGTAAAGTATGGCTATAACTCATACTCTCATGGAACATACATTCTAGGAGAGGAAACAGTCAAAAAGGAAGGTAACCCAACAAATACATAAAACAGCTGTGATAAGTTTTACAAAAGAACCCCAAGAGGAGAGAGAGTCAAGAAAAGGGGAATTTGTGTCTTAAGTAAGATGCTAGTAGCAGGAATCACCATGAATCAGAAAAATCCTGAAACTGGGGGCTTCATAGGCAAAATCAAACCCAAAGTATGCAAACAGACCATTCAAACAAGACGTCCTTAGTGCTAGTTATCAACTGACCCCAGAAACTTCAAACTTCCGTGGCATCTTCTTTTCTTTGCTTTTCAGTCATGTGTTGGTTCACTACCAATACCACAATTCCCCAGCGGGTAATTTTCTGACCAAGAGGTATAGTGTGGAACGTGCCTGGTCAATCTCATCTGAGGCTCATTAACAGCTTCCATCTTATGTAAGTGATGTACTTTTAAAGGTAGGGTGACAGGTTGCTACGAATATTTTTTTTTCTTTATTATTTTTGGCTTTCTTTTTTTAGAGGGAAGGTGAGCAATAAAACTGAGTTTCAACCATATCTTTAGCAGTTTGCTAAGGCATAGTTGGACAGCTTTATCAACAAGAATGGAGCCCAGAACAATCAAATATCCTTTAATTTTGAAGTAGATACTGTGGGGTATGTTACATGGCCTTCCCAGGCCCTAGGCATGTTTTCTTTGGGAGACGCAACCCCATCTTGTATCAGTTGTTACCCTAAACAGTTGTTAGATGCGAAATCTTTGAAAATATTGTTGTACTTTCGCATTTGAAATTATTTGGTTACATACAATTTAGTGTATTTGATTTTAAAATTAGCTATAATTTCTCAGCAATCATGCATTTTCAGAAATTCTTAAGAAGCAAGCAAAGCTTACTCACAAAATGTCTCTAAATGTAAACTTTTTATAATTACTAAAGTAATTAATAACAAAAGCATAAGGTTTCATTTTGTTGCCATTTCATTAAATATGTAATGGTTCTGATGTTACAATTCCTCCATACATTGAAACAAAAATAATTTTTCTTTCTCTTTTAGTTCTCAATATTTTCCTAAGCCCTTGACAAAAGTCATTGGCCCTAGTCATTAGGGCCAAGTATCTAAAGAAGCAATAAAATGTGTGTATATTCCTGGGTCTGATATAGCACTAGATAGTGTGTGGGTCCCCCAAAATAAAACCAATGGTATTAAAACCATGCATAACCCCAGTTAGCCCAAACGAATATATCAAAACCTTTAAGGTTAAAAAAAAAAAAACACTTTTTTTAAAGGCCCTGCCCTGATTTTACTGTGATTTGTGCACTTTCACTTGACATCCACTCAATATCATTTATAAAGATCATCTTGCTTCTCTAGCAAATTCCCAAATAAGAATCACTTAGAACTCCCATTAAAAATGGAGATCCCTACGCCCTGTCTCCAAAGAATCTCTTTAATAGATCTAAGTGGAGTCCAGAAATCAGTTTTTAACTTTCTAAAACCCTAAGGGTATTTAAAGCCTGTAGGAAACATTGGTTGATGGCAGCGAGGTTGATATCTAGGGGCTGAGTTAGTCTTGGCTTTAAATACTGGACAACTTGAGCAAATTTAGGCCAATCCCTGTCAACCTTGGCTCATGTTAGAATCACCTGGAGAGCTTTTAGAACCATTACCCCCCAAAGACTCTGATTGATTTGATCTGGGGTAGAGCTAGGGCACTGGTTTTGGTTTTTGTTTTTTTTAAGCTACCATATAAACAAATCAAGTAACACTGAGAGCCTAAGGTGTTTATTTGCTCTCAGAAAGGATTAACCCACCCACTGAGGTGATGATAAAGCCCAAACCTCCTACAATGAAAACACCACAGCAGAGAATCAGCAAACCTAAAACCCAAACCCAGTCTCAACCCCAGCTTGTTTTAGCCCCAACATACCCAAGTCAGCCTTACAGTTACCGCACAAAGAAACTGAGCCCTTCCCTTTGGTTTTCATCTGCTGGCAGAATGATTTAGTAGCTCTGCCTTAAAAGCAACTCCATTATAATTACAGTGTTGGAATTATAAACAAAAGCAAGAAAGATGCAGAAGGAATAGTCCTTTAATCAAAACCGTAAAACGGAACAATCTCTGGATGCAGTTAAAAGCAAACTCTGAAATATTAAGAGTAAGCTCTCCAGTCCTTTGATTCTTGCCTCTTTCCCATAAGAGCAACACTACACATTTTTTCAATTAAGCAGTTTGACAACATGAAGGAACCCACAGCACATGATTTAATGAGCACATACTGTATGCATGGTAATCGGCAGGCTGACAGTTTGCTCATTTCCAACTGAGGGGAGAGCACTACACATTAGTAGGAAGATTTTTGGGTCTCTTTTCATTAAACGAGCTTTATAGTTGAGGAACATTCCAACTGTATTGGCAAAGCTGTCACTGGTGGTCCCCTGGTGACTTTACTCTTTGTCACTCTCCAAGTCCTCCAGTCTTGACAAAAGAATTACTTTTTAAAACCAAAGCATACACATAAAATATAGATAATAAAAGGTTCTGTGATGTTGTCAGAGCATTCTGTATGTGTATGTGGAGCATTCTGAGTCGTGACTCCATTTGTGATTTCACATTACACAAATTCTAGCTGGTTCTTCACAATGATCACTTTATAAACTGGAATGCTTCTTGGAAAGAATCTCTCAACTCTTAAATTAATCAATATTTCAGAAGCAGCATAGTGTACTGGAAAAAAAAAAAAGCATGGGCTTTGGTGAGAGAGAAATAGGGGTTCAAATTCTAACTAAAATCCTTATGTGTGACCTTGGTCAAGTGACATCACTTCTCCAGGGCTCAGTTTCCTATTTATGAAGTCATGACAACAGCATGCAGTCTGTATGGAGAAAATTGTAAAATGCCTCTCACGGTTGCTGACAACATAAGGTACTAAAAGAAATAAGAACTAGATGACCCACAGAAGTTCAGAGAATGGAGTTTTAACAAAGTCAACTACAGTCTGACGCTCCTGAGATTTCTACCAGGAGCACTTATTGGGGTTCTATAAGGACAACGGTAAACTAACGTTTATGCGCCAATATGGGCTCAATTCATCCTACAAGATTCTGAAAGGTAGGCATTATTACCCTGTTTTTATAAAATCTCAAAAACAAGAAGGGAATTTGGAGATCATATGAGAAATTTCTGGTGGCACCCA
Organism: Panthera uncia; assembly: GCF_023721935.1. Taxonomy (NCBI): domain Eukaryota; kingdom Metazoa; phylum Chordata; class Mammalia; order Carnivora; family Felidae; genus Panthera; species Panthera uncia. The sequence continues at coordinate 27,140,078 of NC_064816.1, forward strand.
AGTGGCTCTGTCAGTTAAACATCAGCTCTTGATTGCGGCTCAGGTCATGATCTCATGGTCCTGATATTGAACCCCGCATCAGGCTACATGCTGGGTGTGGGCTCTGCTTAGGATTCTCGCTCTCCCTATTACTCTGTCTCTCTCCTCGGCTTGCACACGCTCTCACTCTCTCTCTCTCAAGAAAAAAAGAAAAAGGCGCTATGTTTAACTTTTCTGACAATAAGTATAAGAAACTTCCTGTGTTTCCCATTTTACTCTGCCTGTCAGAAAACTCAGAGTGAATTTTTGTGCTCAGTGTAAATTTGCAATTCTATTAGCAATATTGGCTAGTGGATTTATTTCCTGATTTTACATGTATATTTTATTAATCTTATTTTAACTGGCTATAAGCCACCATAAATGAAGTACAGATTCCTTAGCTAGTTAGTAAGACAGGAATGACCAGGATTCATGTTGCCTGATTCCAGGTTAGGGACTCTCACACATATTACAGAAATTACATAAATATTCTCACAAGCAAATACAGTGGAGCCACAACTTGCTCAGGTCCTATATCATAAAGAGGAGCAAGTGTATTAGCCTTCTATTTAAAGGGACAGAATATGGAAGTTTTAGTGTCCCTATTTCTAAAATGGGGACAATATCTATTTCTTATCATTGTTGTGAAGATTGAGAGAGAGCATTTGCAAAAATGTACAGTGTAGTATTTGACACATAGTAACATTTTGAAGTCTGAAATATTGACCCTTTGAGATATAAATGCAATCTTATTAATCAGAAGTAGTAAAATGCACATGTATAACTTTTATTATTATTATTTTTTAATGTTTATTCTTGAGAGAGAGAGACAGAGACAGAGACAGAGACAGAGACAGAGTGCGAGCAGGGGAGGGGCAGAGAGAGAAGGAGACACAGAATCCAGAATCGGAAGCAGGCTCCAGGCACTGTGCTGTTAACACAGATCCCAACGTGGGGCTTGAATTCACGAGATTATGAGCTGAGCCAAAGTTGGACACTTAACTGACTGAGCAACCCAGGCGCCCCTCAAATGTATAACTCGTGAACATCATTTAGAAATCACTTATTGCTCTGAACTCCATGCAATGATGTAAAATTTGGCCTTCCACTAGGCCAAGATCCAAAAATTGCCACCCTTCTTTCACGTCATAGGGCACATAGAAATCTAGAAAAGTTGTCAACATTCTCTTAAATTAGTACTGTAAACAGTGTCTACTGGAAATACAGAACTCTACCAAGAATATACACATATGAAGTTTTCAGATTTGATCATTCATACACTAGCGTGCCCAGAGAACTGAGCCAAAGTCATAGGTCAGTCATTATGTAAAATAGCAAGTGTTCCCATGAGTCACAGCCATTGATTGTATCCAGAATGTAGCCAGATATACCATGACAATATTCCTTTGTCCCAAAGGGAGTCCAGGGGAAAAAAAGGGAACTGTAGATCCTCATATGCATACCCTAATAACAATGGATCAATATTTCCTCAGAAGAAATGGTGTAGTGCATTGGGTGAAGATTTGGAAACACACAGACTTGGATTTAAAGGCTGGCTCAGCCATCCACCAGTAACACGACATTGGGCAACATACTGAAACTCAGGACCATGGATTCTTCCACTGGCAAATGGAGGAAATGCTTCTAATTTATGTAATATTGTAAGCAGGGGTAATATTTAAAATATTTAACAGGTAGTAATGGTGAGGGCACTAAACAGAATGGACTTAATAGATGTTATGGTGCCTATCAATCAAATATGAACTCTGTTTGAGGGATTATTTCCTCACTTGATCCTGGATCATGGGAGGTGTTCAAACCTAAAATTCATTAAATAAAGCAAACACACATTACATAACAATGTATAATGAAAAGCTTACAAGCAGTTAGGCATACAAATGGCTATATCCTCCAAATATGCCTTTTTTTTTCACTTGTCTTAAGCTTTGATCCACAATTTTATTAAATGGTTGTTAGCTTAAAATGATGATACACCTGTGTCTCTTGACTCACAATAGTCCTCAAAAAATTCTGGACTCAAAAATACTTAAATTGATCTCATGAGGAATTTTATTATGTATATATTCATTTATATTTCTTATGTCAGCTTAATGTAATGACACTTTTATCATTATGAAATATTCTTCTTTATCTCTGGTAATACTCTTTATCTTAAAGTTTAATTTGTCTGATATTAATGTACCCACTCTAGACTTCTTATGCTGACTGTTTCCATGGTTATCTTTTTCTATCAATTTGCTTTAAACTTATCTGTATCTTCATATTTAAAGGTTATCTTATAACAGAATACAGTTATTCTTGTTCTTTTTAACCCATTCTGATAATAGCTGCTTTTTAATTATTTAGTCCATTAACATTTAATGTAATTACTGACATAGTGGCATTTAGAGCTACAATTTTATTATTTGTTTTCTGTTTGCCCCCATTTGTTTCCTGTCCTCTCTTTCTACTTTCCTGAATTCATTTGGAATCATTTAAAAATCTTTTCAGGATTCTAAAATAAATAAACAAACAAATACATACAAAAAATTTTTAGGATTCTATTTTATTTTTTGGGTTTTTCATGTTTGTTCTAAGCATTAAAATATACATTCTTGACCTTTCACGGTCTATGAGATTTTTATACCACCTCAGATAAACTTTGAAAACTATGCAACTGTGTGAGTCCATTGATCGTGCCTGCCAATTCTCTATGCTATAATTGTCATATATACTACTCTATACACAGTACCTTATAAACACCACAAGGTAGTGTTATAATTTTGGCTGTAAAGCATTCTATGCATTTTAAAGATACTAAGATGAGAAAAATGCTCATATTTATAATTTCTGATATTCTTCATTCCTTCTTGAAGATTTAAGATTCCATCTGTGTTATCTCACTTCAGCCTGAATAACTTCCTTTAGCATTTTTTGTGGTGTAGGTCTACTGGCAGTGAATGAGTTCTTTTAGTTTACTTTTATCTGAAAACATCTTTAATTTGCCTCTATTCTCAAAGGATATTTTGGGTACATATCAACTATACATGGATTTCTGTGTTCACAGAGTTTTGTTTTTGTTTTGTTTTACTTTAAAAATACTCTTTTGCTTTTGCTAGCCTCTGTAGTTTCTGATGAGAGGTCAGTGCTTATTTATAATGCTTCATAATGACAAAGCATTGCTCTCTGGAAGGTAATGTGCCATTTTTCTCTGACTACTATCAAGATTTTCTCTTTATTGTTGGTGTCCAGCAGTTTGAATAGCATACCTAAGCATGGTTTTCTTCAAATTTATCCTGTTTCGGGTTTGCTGTGTTTCTTGATCTATAACTTTACTTTTTCACCAAATTTGAAAATTTTGGCCTTTACTTCTCAAATATTTTTCTGTCCCATTCTCTTTCTCCTCTCCTGAGACTACAATGATACACATTAGACATTTTTATTTTTGTCACATAGGTCCCTGATTTTCTGGGGTTTTTTGTTTGTTTGTTTGTTTGTTTCCTGTGTTCAAGTTTTGTTTTTGTTTTAATCTTTTCTCCTCCTGTTCTTCAGGAAAAAAACCTCGATTGCTTTATCATAAGGTTCAGGGACATCTTCTGTTATTTCCAATGAATGTAAGCACACCCAGTGAATTTTTGTTCCCAATATTGTATTTTTCACTTCTAGAATTTCCACTTAATTCTTTTTTGTAGTTTGTATTTACTGTGTCCTTATTCATTGTGAGTATATTTTTCTGTCCTTCAGTGAGTACAGTTTTAATGGCTGCTTTAAAATCTTTACTAATTCCCATATCTGGGTCATCTTGGCGTTATCTCAGATGACTGCCTTTTCTCTTCAGAAAGGAGTCACATTTTCTTGATTTTGTCATGTGTCATATAATTTGGGGTTGTATCATGTGAACGTACGAATGTGAATGTGATGGTGTGAAGACTGAAATCTGTTAAGAGTTCTTTGAAGAGCCTCGATTTATTTGTTATAGCAGGCAATTAATTTGGTTATACTCAAATTGAAAACTATCCCTTGGGTGGCAACTCAAATCTCAGTTCAGTTCTTTGACTGTTAGCTGTGTCTGTTCCACATATGCATGGTTCAGAGATCAGTTAAAAATTCGCGTGGTGATGGGGCGCCTGGGTGGCTCAATGGGTTAAGTGTCTGACTTCAGCTCAGGCCATGATCTCACAGTTTGTGAGTTCAAGCCTCACATCGGGCTCTGCTGACAGCTCAGAGCCTGGAGCCTGCTTCAGATTCTGTGTCTCCCTCTCTCTCTGTCCCTCCCCTGCTCGCGCACCCTGTCTCTCTCTCAAAAATAAACATTAAAAATAAAATTTAAAAAAAAATTCACATGGTGTTTATACAAAGAACTGAGAGTTCCCCTGTTTGTCTCTCTCCTTTCCAAGACTCTCTTTTCCAGTAGCTATGGTTGCCCTGAACTCTGTTTGTTGGGTCTTCATACTGAAAAGAGTGTTTTTTCTATTGGAATTAGCTATCCCAAATGGCATTAACTTCATCATGTCCTCCCTCTAAAAGTTGTAAAATGGGGAACTTACTCTGTACTGTCCATGCTTCCAAGTTTTGAATCCCAATTCCCCTCCAGCATCTGTCTGTTTGTTTTCACTCTCTAGAGCCTTCAGGTAATTTTTTCTCCCATATATTATAGTTGCTATCTGTGAGAATGTCAGATTCAATAAAACTTACTTAGCCATACTGGAAGTGGAAACAAGTAAAACCAATTAGAAGATATTCCTTCACATTTCTGAATTTCTCTCCTCAAAACACTTAACCTCTACTCATTATCTCATCTAGGGATGTTTGGTTTTGGTTTTAAGTAGAAACATAAGTCAGACTCAGAGCTTCCTTGATCATCTTGCCAAGTACCTAAGAAGATTTGGAATAAAAGCACAGCATTAAGTGAAATGATAAAATGATAAAACATCAGTCAGGTCTGCTGGCTCGTAGGCTGGCAGCATTTAATCTCAAAGCAGTGAGGTTGTACAGGCACATGACTACCAAAGATTATCTGCATGGTACTTTGCCACACTATTTATTCTACCGTATGTTTTGGGTCTCAGATATTTCTATATCCTTCATTGAAAACTGCAATAGGTAACACCCTAAGAGAAATAGAATATTGAAAATATTATCCTTAAACACCAATGCAGAGTTGGTAAGTACACATTTTCTTCTGGTAATAATCCTTATAATTTCTTGAGAGCCTCTGTATGCAAGGCACCTTGCCAATCATTTTACATAATTTGCCATCTCATCCTTCATAACCATTCTCTGAGGTAGTTCCTATAATTAACCTCATCCTACGGAGGAAGAAACCAGAGAGGTTAAGTGAGTTAATGGAGATCACACAGCAAATAGAAATCTGAATCCTCATAAAGAAGAGAAAAAACAAAGAGGATATTTGGAGTCATGAAACACAGGCCCTTTACTCTTAGGGAAGGAAACAGAACTCCTTCCAAGCAAAGAGGAGTAAGTGAAGATTCTAAAACTTGAAGTTCTAGAAGTTATAAACAAAAAGAAGTTATAATTCTTCTTTCTAGCAATTACTGAAATTAAAATGACCCACATTCAGATACATATAATTCATACTGGCAACTTTCCTGTCAAAAAGAGTCTTGTTCTAGGGCTTAAAAACACAAACTGGAACAGTAACACAAGGATCAAATAATCCCATACAAAGGGTGGGTGGCTCAGTCGGTTAAGTGTCCGACTTCAAATCAGGTCATGATCTCGCAGTTTGTTAGTTTGAGCCCCGCGTCAGGCTCTGTGCTGACAGCTCAGGGCCTGGAGCCTGCTTCGGATTCTGTGTCTCCCTCTCTCTCTGCCCCTCCCCCACTCACACTCTGTCTCTCTCTCCTTCAAAAATAAATAAACATTAAAAAATTTTTTTTCAAATAATTCCATACAGAGATTCATAGTAAGAGGCATGTAACACCAGCACCTCACTTCATTTCATTTATTTTCCTTAAACCTCCTTTGTTTTCCAGGTAAACTTTCTAGACAGGAGGGTGACTCACTGGAGAGAAGCAGGCACATTAAGAAGTGAAGATGCCTGCCTCGTCCTACCACAATCTGCATCTGGTGAGCACTTCTAGAAGACTGTGGCAACTTCTCACAGTCCTACAAATGATAGAGGCAATATCTAAAGTGTAAAATTTGCATAAACCTATGAATTTCAAGTGACTGTGGAATCAGAGAGAAAGGAGGGGGAGGGCCAGAGGGAAGTGGACAGATAATATAAAGGGAAAATAGGAGACCGGGTCTTGACTAGAAGCAAGAAAAGGAGTACAGTCTCTTTGTGTTCTGGAAAATGAGGGCGATTCAGTATTACATTTATTACACATGCTAAATTGTTTGCTGAGACCTCAGAATGGGGTAACTGCAGGGAATAAAAATGAGAGGTGGTGCTAGAAAAAGAGAGGAGTGTGAACAGGAGTTGTAGGCAGGGGTTCAATGAACACAGTCCACTGACAACAGGCTGGGAAAATTTTACCACATTAGCACGTTTCTCTTCCTTTACTGCTGTTATATTTACCTTTTCCAGTGAAACTATTCAAAGACATAGAAAGACAAGCGACTCTTCTGCCCCATCTTGAAGGCTTTTTCTAAGATTTATCCCACACTGCTCCCTCTGACCAAGAATGATCCCATGCCATTTTAGAGGACATGTTCCGCCTCAGAAGCATCCGCCTGCTGCATGAATTTCGTTTCCATTCCACGAGCATTCTCAAAGCTGTGCAAAGCATAACAACTTGATTTTGTAGCTGTTTAACCTTACTTTTCATACATAAAAAATTATTAAATGTGTGTAACTTGTGGGGGGAGAATCATATAATGGCATGTCAATCAGGTAACAGTTAAGCTGCATTTCATGGAAAGGAAAAGTAGTGCTTTCTTCAAAAAGTGAAGTCATCACTCCTTTATCTAACTGACATAATATTTATACCCCAATTTTAAAATGGCAGCTACAAATAGAATTTGAGAAAGGGTAAATTCTCCAAGGGAAATGAAGCCAGAAATGTCACCATTTTAAAAGTTCTGTTTTATATGTACTTAAGAATGTGACTACTATTTTAAGGATGTGCCCATAGCAGGTCAATTATATCAAACTCCATGAAAACACTTAAAATTAAGTAAGTACTACCTCTCCAACTACTGTTATCTCTTTAGAATGCTGTGTGGCAGAATGCACAGAGCTTTTATAGGGGGTCTAGGCAGGCAGGTGGTCCTGAGATACCTTCACCGGGAACAAAAAAATCAGATGATCTTTTCAGCAGTGATCTGGATGGCTGGCCTCTAGGTACAACTTCACTGTGGACATTCGCCAAGAATACCAGCTAGCATGACTGCATTGTTATTGTTAAAAGGCCAGAATAAAGGCACCCATGTGATTTCTGCAGGTGTTATCATTACTCTGCACAAGAGAGACTGTGGCTGAGGGGCAGCTCAAGTGACTCACACAAGACCACATAAAGGAAGTGGCAAAATGGTGTCCTGATACTCCAGCTTCTTGTTTCTAGTCCTGGGCTGTTCTGGATGCATAGTATGAACCTCCTCAAGAGCTGGCCAATCCCAGCACTGGGGTTTTCCATTTTGCAAAAGGATGAGGCTGACCCACAAGTCTGGTAGGAAGAGTACCTCTCTGGTTTTACGGTGGTCTGTGCCGTATCATCTGTCTGAAGAGTATTTTGTGGGTCAGTTTACTCTAGTTCCTTGAAGCTTTAGTGTCCACAAGACTCTGAGGGAATCTCACAATGGGAGGAACACGGTTTTTTGGTCCTGAGTTTGAATCCTAGTAATGCATTTACTATCTCTGTGTCCTGGATATAGCTGCTCAACTTCATTGAGCCTCACTTTCCACCTCTGTCAAATGGGCATAATGATATCTGAGGGGTATATTTACCAAAAGGATGATTTTTTTTTAAATGAAGATAAAGCACCAAGCACAGTTTCTGGCACATGTTGAGTATTCAGGCAAAGTGAGAGGCCTGTGCCCCACCTTGCTTCAGGGAATAACTCTGAAGCAGAGAAGTGACAATGAAGCCAGAGAGACCCCATTGCCCATAAATCACTCAATGACAATATACTGATCCTCCAGCTGGCTGGCCCCTCTCTGCTATGACCTCTACCCGTGGTATTCCTTCACATGACCTTCTTTGAAATAAAAGTTTCACAATTACAAACACTTATACATTTCCTAAGATTTTATTTAATTATTTTCCTTTCTTTATCTAACGGTTATGGTCCATATCATGCCACATGCTTTGCTTGATGCAATAATTAAACACAAATAACCATTCATTCAATAAACATTTGTTGAGTCCTACTAAGATGTCAGGCACTGTTCTCTATAGCAGTGAACATAATAACCCCAAATCCTGCCTTCATGATGCCTACATTCTGGTGGGAGACAGATGACACACAAAACAAAAATGTAAACTACACGGTTGGTTAAATAGTGCTTTGTGTTCCTGAGAAACACAAAGTGGAAAGCAGATGATGAGTCTTATGGTTATATTATGGCCTACGTCCCCCAAAAAGATATGTTGAAGTTCTAACCCCTAATACCTAAGAGTGTGATCTGATTTGGAAATAGGGTCATAGCAGATATAATTAGTTAAGATGAGGTCATACTGGAGGAGGACACACCCTCCTCCAGTAAGACTAGTGTCCCCAGAAGAGGATGACCATGTGAAGATAGATACCACACAGGGAGGACACCGTGTGATGACAAGAGCAGGGTGGGGAGTGATGCAGCTACAAGCCAGGCAATGCTAAGCATAGCTAGCCATGTTCCAGAAGCCAAGAAGAAGCAAAGAAGGATTCCCTTGCTGGTTTCAGAGGAAGGATGGCCCTCATGATACTTCAGTTTCAGACTTGTAGTCTCCAAAATGGTGAGACAATAGATTTCTGTTATCTTAAGTGGCTCAGTTTGTGGTATTTTGTCATGGCAACCCCAGGAAATTAATACAGTGAGTACGGGGACATTTTTGCATTTTTAGGCAAAGAAATCAGGAAAGAGCTCACAGAGATGGTAACATTCTGGCAAAGACCTGAGTGAGGTCAGCGGGAAGATGCTTCTGGGTAAGGAAAGTTCTAGGCACTGGGAGCAGAAAACGCAGAGGTCCAAGGCAGGAGAATGCTTAGTATTCTAGAAGAACAGCACGAAAGCCAATATGGCTGGAGCAGTGAGGGGAGAGTGGTAGGAGACAAGGTCAGAGCCTTGGCAGGGAGCTGGATGGTACCAGACTTTCTGGGCCATCACAAGGACTTGGACTTTTACTCACAGCAAGGTGGAAAGCCAATGGGCAATTCTGAGCACAGATGGAATAAGATGTCACTTCAGTTCAGTAAGATCTCTCAGGCTCTTTGAGAATAAACTAAAGAGATACCACTCGTGGATGGGGGGTGGAGTCCCACAGCAATCCTGGTGGATAAAGATGCTGGTCAGGGAGAAAGGGAGATAGGGAGAAGTGATCATCCTCTATTGCATATTTTGAAAGTAGATCCAAAAGGATCTGCAATGGACTAGAAGTAGAGAGAGATGCCTGACTTCTTGATAATTCTTAGAATTAAATTAGAAGCCATAACAATTTAACTGTACCAACCACCTGGAGAGATGGTCTTCTCAAGTGCCAGACCAGATGAAGATATTGGCAATATATATAAGAGACAGAATAAATCATCAGAATATATAAAGAACTCCTAAAATCAAGAAAAAATGAACAAGCAAACAGAAAAAAACTAGTAGTTGAAAGAAGAAATCTCAATGGACAATGAATATTTAAAAAAGCAGCTCAGGCTCACTAGAAGAAAATACAAAATAAAATAATAGGTAGGATTCTATTTGTATTCTATCAAAGCAGCAAACATGAAAAAGATTGACAAAATTCAGTGTTGTCCAAAATACAGGAAAAAATACTTCATTGTTCTAGCTTACTTCTGGCAGAACCATGAGTTGGTATATCATTCTAGTGAGCAATTTTATCACATTTATCAAAAGCGATACTACACATATCCGATGGCATAGTGAATCTTCTTGCCAGGTATACTGGGCTCAAGAAACATATGCACAACGAGATATATACTAAAAAGATTACTGCAGTGGTTTTCCTTTTTTTTTTTCTTTTTAAGTATAGCGAAACTTGGAAATGACCGAAAATCTGCCCTGAAATGGACATAGGTAAATAAAATTTATAAGATGGAGTATTATGCAGCTGTTAAAAGAAATCAACTGGTTATAAGCATCAATGCAGATAAGTTTTATAAATGATGTCATGTGAACAAAAACCAACGAGAAGGAAAATTTTAAACATGCAAACACAATAGTACGTTTTGGTGATGGATACATGTATATGTGTATAAAAACAACAAACTGGTTAAACACATCCCAAATCTGTGGTAGGGAATTTTGCACCAGAGAAAGTGGGAGGAAAAACAGAATATGCTAGTTAAGAGGGAATTTAATTTCTTCAATGATTTCCTTAAACAAACAAACAGTATCAATAATGACTAAACAGAAATGGATGCTCCTTTTCTGATAGCGGGATTATAGAGGTTTATTACACTACATTTTGTGGTTGGCTGTATTTTTAAATTTTTCTCAAAATAAAGAAAGGGAGAGGAGGGAGGGAGAGAGAGAGAAGGAGACACAAAGAAAGAGACAGAAGAGGGAAGGAAGGAGAGAGAAGGGAAGAAAGGAAGGAACCCTGTCACCAGTTCTAAAGTGCACTTAAACCGGTCACAGATGGCTGATTGTTTACGGATAAAACTCAAAACTATGTTTTAATAATCAGTGAGACTGATGGTGATTCCTCCCAGGTTGGCTCAGCTTGGAGGGCTGACTTTAAGTTCAGCCAGCAGAGGGAACCATCTGTCATTTGCAAAGACACAGAGCTCTGCCAGGGGAACAGCAACAGACCGTCAGTAGCCATTATCTTCAGCACAGACCAGCACCTCTGGAACCACAGGGAAGAAGGAAACATGCATTTACAAAGTAAACTGAGAGCACGCCATGGACATCTTTTCACCCTTTCTCAAAGGCTCGATGTAATTTTCTAGAATCAAGGGAACAATATACTTGATTAGTTCTCAGCAGACTTAGCAGTTTTGCTTTTCATATTTCTCTGTGAAGCAAGTCTGCCATTAACCTTCTATGTTCTATGTTCAGATTTTTCCCCCTCCAGAATGGAATTCGAGCTTGAAAAAAAGAGTTAGAGTTAGCTTTAAGACAGTTTTTGCTGCTATTAACCAAAAGATCCTCCTTAAGACAAGGAGGTCATTCTTTAAAGAAGCTAGAATGTTGCTTCTCTTCCTAGTGGGAGAATCCGTGGAGAGAGAAAGCTTGCAGAACAGTTCAGTAATCGTGAAAGCCCCAAAGGAAATGGTACTTCCTCGTGGGTCAATACTGTGTATTTTAAAATGCCTTATATGTACACTTACTTGAGAGACCTTAAGGCCTTAAAGAAGCAGTTAGCCAAACACTTAAAGGAAAAGCTGGCAATCCCCACATCTGTACCGAACGGACCGAGGAGGCAGACAGCACTAATACAGTGCCGCACTTACCTCAATAGCTTCACCCCATCGAGGTCCTAATATTTAAATAGTATCCTTTTTTGTGTGTCATCCTACAGGCGGGGTTGGAATTTAAAACAAACAAACAAGGTAGAAAGGGAAAGTTATGAATAAGTTACCAATGTAAATGTGCTATTTTTCTGCCTTTGAATTTGGGTGATGATAAACATGATTCCGCACATGGAAATTAGACTTTTCAGAGCTACTACACTGAATCATTTAATTTGTCTAACGACTTATAATAACGTGGCCACGCTGCACTGCAATAAACATTGGGTTTTCAAACCAACAAATGAAATATGTGATAACCCCTTCCAAATGGAACCGCAGCAAAGGGCATTCAGTAAGGGGGCTGCACACCACAGAGGGTGGGTAAAACAAACATCCTACACCAATCCTGTGAGAACAAAAGAAAGAATCATACAGCCTCTGGTTCTACAGTGTCTGTTCCCTTCTAGAAACACAGCTGAAACCTCACAATGAAATGGGGTGGGGGGGGGCGGATTGCTACTTTGGGTTGTCACAAAGTAACTTACCACACATTATTCAAGACACATGAGGACACCATCGCTTTGTGCTTCCAGGTCATTAACCTGAGGGAGCTTTAGCAAAATAGTACAGGGAGACGATTTTGCATAGTGGGTAAGAGTGTTTGAATCCTGGGCTTTACCAATCAAATAAGTGCATGACTCTATCCAAGTTCTCAGCCTTCACGCTCATTCTCCACAATGGTAAGAATGGGGATAATAATTTTGCCTTCCTCATAGAGTTATGAGGGGGACAATTTACGTAAAGGACCTGGGCATGGTTAGAATTCAGTAGAGTAGTTATCATTACTTGTATTTTACTCATCATCATTGTCATCATTATTCTTACATTAAACTGATCTACATTTTCATACATTATCCTCATTTTCATTCAAAGTTCATTAGAAGCACAAGGAATTTTTAACTTATATTCACTTAAAGAATTTACTGAGTATCTAATAAGTGTTAAGCACTATGCTAGGGTCTGGGGTACCAACGTGATCAAAATCAAGCCGTACCTATGACTCCTGGAGGCTGTGAGGGGAGCTGCACACAAGCCAAAGACCACCAGGAAGCCTATCTTTTCCAGTTGAGCCAACAGCTCTAAAGGAAAGGAGTAGATCATTCTAAGAGTTGCTAAAGCAAAAGGGGTTGACTTAACTGTGAGACTTGCAAAATGAGAAGGAGGTAAGTAAGGTCTGGAATGATGGCATTCTAGGGAGAGAGAACACAACATTCAAAGACAGAGTACATAGTGCATCTTCATTGTTAAAAGTTGCTGGGGCGCCTGGGTGGCTCAGTCGGTTAAGCAGCCAACTTCGGCTCAGGTCATGATCTCGTGGTCCGTGAGTTCGAGCCCTGCATCGGGCTCTGTGCTGACAGCTCAGAGCCTGGAGCCTGTTTCAGATTCTGTGTCTCCCTCTCTCTGACCCTCCCCCGTTCATGCTCTGTCTCTCTCTGTCTCAAAAATAAATAAACATTAAAAAAAAATTTTTTTTTAAATAAATAAATAAATGTTTAAAAAAAAAATTTGGTGCAGGGGCACCTGGGTGGTTCAGTTGCTTGAGTGTCTGACTCTTGATTTCAGGTCAGGTCATGTGATTGAGCCCAGAGTTGGGCTCTGCCCCGCCCCTGAGTTAGGCTGAGTGTAGAGCCTGCTTAAGATTCTCTCTCTCTCTCTCTCTCTCTCTCTCTGCTCCTTTCCCCCACTAGCATTCTCTCTCTCTCTCTCTCTCTTAAAAAAAATAAAAATAAAAAAGTTAATGCAAAACTCTGCATTGAATAGTTCAATTTAATAGACAACTATGTATCAAATACCCCTCATGAGCCAGACCCTGTGCTGAGCCCTGGGATACAAGAGTAAGCAAAGCAGATATGGTCCAAGTTCTCTGCCTCACCTCCCAGTACTTATTCCTTTGTTTAACAAATGCACTCAAATCAGCATTTGCAACCAAGAATTCTACCTTTAGCTTTAATCCCAAAGAGATTCCATGTGGAAAAACTGTAATGCTTTGTCTGGTCAGACAAGGTATGTTACATATAGCAAATAGTTCCCTTTTTTCTGCCTTAGGGGCCAGGAAACTTACAACAAATTTAGTTTGTTCCAAGGACCTACCAACTTCACTTAGTAGTAAAGATGGTGACATTTATGTTTTACAGTTAACTGTTCAATTGCTTGCACACTACCTTCAGTTTAGTAGACAGTTTCAAATTTTAGGGGGAGTTGGTCAAAGGGGAAAAGGAAAGGAAAGTAAACGAGGAACATAAGGGCAAGTTTCCTGAGGTCTGGGAACTGTCCAAAGCACCTTTTGAAATTTTCATGGTACCTAAAATATATCCTGCATAAAATACCATCTCATTGCTGAATGGATAAATGAAGAATACAAACCTTTCCTAGATCAACTTGGATTCAGTTTGGAGGGTGGGAGGAGTGATATTCACTTATTTCTCCCTTATCTCCAGTTTGAGAGGGAGAGCTCAAAAAGTAGCTAAAACGTTTAGCATGATTATCGCTAAGAACAACTGTTGAGACCACAAGAAGAAACTGGTAAGAGAACTTGAAGATATCCTTAGTGATATATTTAAGAGAATGAGGTCCTCATAACAGAATGTTTCTCTTTCTTACTTGCATGCTAGCCAAAACAAGAGAAATGTCACGGTTCTCACTTATGTCTAAATAATGGGGGAAAATGTTTAGTTTCTTTATGACAAAATTATAATATATTTGCAATTCTATTTCCTGATGTTTTCTCAGTTATTTTGGAAAAGATCTGGTGGTCTTTTTATATCAAAACTCCAAATTGGGGAAATGAAACTGTAGTAATAATCTATGTGGTTAACCGCCAGGAAGAAGGGTACAAATTTAAAAGAAGTTTAGAAGACACCTATTAGCGATTAGAGTACTGTAGACTTCTGCCTTGTTCATGGCTAAATCGATCCGATTCTCTCTCTCTCTCTCTCTCACACACACACACACACACGCACGCAAAATTACATTTAAGGAGATATTACAACATTCCATCCTTGTCATTAGCTCAACATATTAATGAGGCTTTCTGAATTCATCTCCAACCACGAACTGGCTGTTGACATGATGTAACAGCAGTAAATCATATACAGTTTGCTTCAAGTACCTGGCAAATACCAGTTTCATAATGCTTCTATTCGTTGACAGGTGGAAAATTAAATCATTTCTGCATCCTCCTAAGATTAAATCATTTCTGTATTCCAAAGAAACACTTCAGTGCTCACCAGTACATCCCTGCCCCAACTAGTTGATAAACTGAAAAGAAGAGAATATTAAGGGATGGTGCTTGAGGAAATAGTTCAAAGGGGAAACTCAGAAAACGAGATTGTGAAGATGTATAATGAGATTTTTCAAAACGGCGCGGTGAGGGAAGGAAGGAGTTGCAGCTGAGTAACATATGTTTTTAAGAGGTAAGTTATTCCTTAAAGCAATTACCAAAATGTGAGAGTTCCTCTGGTGGTTCTCAACCTTACACTGGAAGAACTTCTTAGAATGCAAGACTAAGAGAGCCAATTACTTCAGCACCAAGCTACATCGTAAATCTCTAGATCTGGCAGTTCAAAAAAACTCTTGGAAAGTGTTCTTATAAAATCCTCACTAACAACCCTGACTTTATAAATGTAGACTCTAAAAGGATGAATGAAAACTAACCAATTAGATAGCAAAGTAGAGAAGAGAGAGCACTGAAGAAAAAGGCCTTCCAGACTTTCAGTTGTAGTTCTACCACTTAACTAGCTCTGAGAGTTAGATCCTACTTGTAATAAAAACCGCATCATTAAAAATTAACAATTACACTGCACTTAGTATGCCAAGGGCTTTCCACGAATTATCCAATGTAATCCTGGTAACAACCCATGAGGGAGAAACTCACCCGAGGCCTGGCTGGAGAAGGGGGTTGAGTGGCTTGTCCAGCGCCACCTGACTGCTCTGAGTGGTGGAGTCAGGATTCAAACACAAGATTCCCCAACCCCAGAGTCCAGCCCTCAACCACCCACTGGGCAGACAGGTTCAATAACCTCTTAGAATTATCTAAAAGGCTTCTGAGGTGCTATTATTCTGAGTCAAGTTAGGATGGAGAATAGAAAAAGCTCAGGCTCTGAAGTGACTTCATGGCCTTGATTCTCAGATAACACTACTCCCTTACAGACCAGCTTAAGGATTAGAGATGATACGAGAGCCACTAGTCCACAGCAATAATAAAGATAGCCTTTACACAATGCCTGCTATGTGTCAGGCACTAAGCATTTTTCACACATTAAATCATGCAATCTTTACAATGACTTTAAAAATACTATTATTTATTTTTAGTCCCATTCCACAGATGAGAAAACAGAGGCAAAGAAAGTCTCTTGGCTTAAATCACAGACTTATTAAATTGCATATCTAGGGTTCCAATCCAAATAGACTGACTCACTCAACGAACCACGTATATTGGACACACTCCATGGATCTGTAACATGAAGGACCTTGGTTATTTCCTAAAGTCTATCAGTCTCATCCAGACTTTCAGATAAACTCAGGAGCACAAAACAATCCATATGTGTGTCCAGAAGGCCTGCCTACTTCTGGCTTCAGCAACTTCAGCAGGAACTAGCTAGAGAGAAATAAATTGCATAGATCATATATGTATGACTAGGACTTTCTTTTTTCTTAGTCTCCTAGCTGATTGCTTCCTTCGTTTTAATACCATGTTGCTTTAGGTTTCCTAATAAAAACACTGCGGTTCCATACAAGTTTTTCCTGCTTTCGATCTGAGAAAAATTCAGTCCCTTATTCATTTTTAAATTATTTTAATAATAGATTTTATTTAACCCAATATGTAAAAATATTATTTCAACATGTAATAAAAATTAACAAGATACTTTACATTTTTTAATATGAAGTATTCAAAATTCTGAGTGTGGTTTACATTTACAGCCCATCTCAAATCAGACTAACCACATTTCAATGCCCAGGAGTCACATGTTGCTAGTGGCGACCATATTGAATGACACAGGCCTGACGTGACTGACTTGAAGCATGCCCTGGTCATTGGTATTTCTAGGTCTGCTTCCTTGGGCAGGTCAAATTCCCCAGAAAAGTGTCTTCCAATCCCCTGCCTCAGTTTTATAAACCTGGCTGCCTATGAATCCAGGATCTAAGTTGGAAAGAGTGAGAGCCCCATTATGGGGACTTTCGTGGCATACCCCTGTTTTCACCATCAAACCCCTGTCCTCAGCTCTACCCAATAAAGGATGTCTGGGATGTTTCCAGTTTTGGGCTATTACAAATAAAGCTGTCATGAACATTTGTGTACAGGTTTTTGTGTGAACATAAATTTTCATCTCCTTGGGATAAGTGCCCAAGAGTATGGGAAGTGTATGTTTGGTTTTGTAAGAAACTGCCAAACCATTTTCCATTCTATTTCCCACCAGCAATACATG
Organism: Panthera uncia; assembly: GCF_023721935.1. NCBI lineage: Eukaryota > Metazoa > Chordata > Mammalia > Carnivora > Felidae > Panthera > Panthera uncia. The sequence continues at coordinate 27,157,156 of NC_064816.1, forward strand.
AGTAATCCAGTTTCTCTGCATCCTCACCAGCACTTGGTGTTATCATTAGCACGATACACTTATCAGAATGGCTAAAATAAAAAAACAATAACTATACACTTATCAGAATAGCTAAAATAAAAAAATAATGGTAACACCAAGTGCTGGTGAGGATGCCGAATAAGTATATGGCGATATATCATTATGGTTCTAATGGGCATTTCCCAGATGGCTAATAATGTTGAACATCTTTTAATGTGCTTAGTTGCTGTCTGTATAACCTCTTCAGTGAAATGCCTAGGGCTTTTGCTCATTTTTTCATTGGATAGTTTGTTTTTATACTGTTAAGTTTGAAAGGTCTCTGAGTATTCTGGACACTAGTGCTTTGTCAGAAATGTGGTTTTCAAATATTTTTTCCCAGTCTGTAACTTGTCTTTTCATTCTCTTAACAGTGTCTTTAACAGAGAAAAAGTATTAATTCTAATGAAGTCCAATATGTCATTTGTTTCCCTTTCGTGTATTGTGTCTTGTGTCAAGTCTAACAGCTCTTTGCCTAGCCCTACATCCCAAAGATTTTCTCTTACATTTTCTTCTGTGTTACAGTTTTATGGGATTTTTTTTCTATATTTAGTCCATGATACATTTTGAGTTAATTTTTATATAAGGTATGAGATTTCGTTTTAGGCCCATTTTTTGCCAACTGCTCTAGGGTCATTTATTGAAAAGGTCCTCTCTTCTCCATTGAGGGAAATTGCACATTTGTCAAAAATCAGTTGGGCACATTCATTTAGATATATTTTTGGGGTTCCCTACCCTGATCTATTGATGTATGTGCATAGCACTCCATGAATAGCCACATAACAGCTGTCCTATAGGCTTTGAAATTGGGTAGACTATTCCTCCCATGCTATTCTTCTCCAATATTGTTCCTTTGTCTCCATATAAATTTTAGAATAATCTTGTCTACATTTAAAAAAAATCATGATGTGATTTTGGTAGGAACTGCATCAAACCTGTCTATCAATATGGGGAGAACTGGTATCCTTACTATGCTGGGACTTCCAAATCATGAACACTGTATGTTTCTCCACGTATTTCAATTTTCTTTGATTTCTTTCTTTAGTATTAGGTCATTTTCAGTATGTAAGTTCTGTAAATGTTTTATTATATTTATACCTAAGAATTTAATAATTGTTACTTACTATAAATTGTATTCTTTTTTAAAAAATTTTTTATTTTAAGTAATGCCTGCACCTAATGTGGGGCTTGAACTCATGACTTCAAGTCAAGAGTCGCATGCTCCTGTGACTGAGCCAGCCAGGCAGCCCCCTCAGTTGTATTCTTAATTATAGTGTCTACATGTTCATTGCTAGTATACATAAATACAACTGATACTTAAAATGTATCTTATATTCTACAACCTGTTGAACTCACATATTAGTTTTAAGAGGTTTTATTTTTTTTTTTTTTTTAGATCATTTAGGATTTTCCAAGTAGAAAATCATGTCATCAGCAGTAGCAGGTTTTCTTTCTTCTTTTCTGTCTGTGTGCCTTTTATTTCCTTTATTGCCTTCCTGCATTGACTAGAAATCCCTGCACTTTGTTGAAAAGGACTGGCAAAAATAGACATCCTTGCCTTACCTCCTGACTTGGGGAAAAGCATTCAGTCTTTCATCATTAAGTATAATGTTAGCTGTGGGCAATTTAAAAAGATGTTCTTTATCAAGTTGAGGAAGTCTCCCTCTATTCCTATTTTTCTGAGAGTTTTTATTATATGTCAGTATTGAATTTTGTCAAATCCTTTTTCTGCATCAAGATAAAATCATGTGATTTTTTTTCCTCTTTTGTGTGGTTAATTAAATTGATTAGCATTTTAATGTCAAACCAGCCTTGTATCCCTGAAATAGAGCCCATGGTTATCATGTATACTTTTTTAATGAATTCTATTTGCTAATATGTTGTTAAGAATTTGGGGGTTTATAAATGTAAGGGTTATTGATCTATAGTTTTCTTTTTTATATTGTTTCTGCCTGACTTTGGTATCTAGATAATGGTAGCTTCATAAAATAAACTATACCCTCTTCTATTTCCTAGAAGAGTCTTTGTAGAATTGATGCTAATTCGTCTTTAAATGTTTGGTAGAATTCTCCAGCAAAATCATCTGGACCTGAGATATATTTTGGGGGGGGGGTGCAGTTAAAATTACTTCAATTTCCTTAATAGTTAAAAGACTATTCAAACTATTTCATACTAGGTAAACTGTGAGATTGAGAAAGGGATTTATTTTTTTCTAAGTTGTCAAATTTATGTGTGTAGAATTGTTCATAACATTCCTTTACTATCCTTTTGATAGGTGCAGGGTCTATTGTGTTTCATTTCTGAGACTGGTATTATAAGTCTTCTGTCCTTTTTTCTACGTCAGTCTTCCTAGTTGTTTGCCAATTTTATTAATTTCTTTGAAGAAACAGCTGCTCCCGCTTTCTTTTAATTAATACATGTATTACAGGTATATCTCTTCCTTCCTTTTACTTCTAATCTGCCTCTATGGTTATATTTGAAGGGAGTTTCTTATAGACAGTATATAGTTGGGTCGTGTTTTTTTAAACAACTCTGCCAGTCTGCTACAAGTAGAGTATTCAGACCATTTAACTTTAATATAATTATTGATATTTTATGTCCTAGCCTAGCATTTTATTTTTGTTTGTTTGCTGTTTCCTCTCTGGTTTTTGTGTTTCTGTTTTTGTTTTCCTGCCTTCTGGTAGGTTATTCGAATTGTTTTTTTTTTTTTTTTTTTTTTTTTTGAATTCTATTTTGATATACCTAAAGTGTTTTTGAATACATCTCCTTGTAGAACTTTTTTGCTCTATGCATTATATATTCATAACTTATAAATATAAAATAACTGGTGGAATTTTATCAATCTAAATAAAATATAGAAACCTGGCCTCCTTTTATGTCCCTTTACGCTCCCCATTTATAATTCTCTTATTAAATATTTCAATCATTTGCATCCACATCAGAAACTACTATAATTTTTGCTTCAATCTATAAATATAATTTAGAAATTTCAAGAATAAAAGGTAAGCCTAATGTATTTATCAATATTTTTGCTTACTGTGTTTTTTCTTCCTTCCTGTGTTCCAAGGATACATTTTTTTAAAAATCATTTTCCTTCTGTTAGCCATTCTTTTAGAGTAGCTCTGTTGGTCACAAATTCTCTTGGTTTTCCTTCATCTGAAAAAAAAATCTTGACTTCCCTTTCATTCCTAAAGGATGTTTTCACTGGTTATAGCATTCTGAGTTAACTCTGGGTTGACTATCATTTTCATTCAGTACTTGAAAGCCTTAAGTTCCTAAGTCTTAGCAGAAATTCAGAAATAAGACAGGTAGAGGGGTGCCTAGGTGGCTCAGTCAGTTGAGCGTCTGACTTTTGCTCAAGTCATGATCTCACAGTTCATGAGTTCAAGCTCCACATAGGGCTGGCTGCTGTCAGCACAGAGCCTGCTTTGGATCCTCTGTCTCCCTCTCTCTCTCTGCCCTTCCCCTGCTTGCGCTCTCTCTCTCAAAAATAAATAAACATTAAAACAAAATAAGACATGTAGAAAAAGCTAAAAATATATATACATAATAAACTGGATCCTGTTGAGTTGAACCATCACGAGGCTATAAGGAACTCTGATTCTGGCAGGAGGAATAGCCATGTAATAATAATTACGTGTTTAAGTACAAAAATGCAAGTATGTAATCGTCACGGTGCTGACGCACAGAGAGTGAGCTGTACTGCTTGGGAGAATCGGCAGAAGCTTCTCAGAGATCTGTGAGCTGAATTCTAAAGGTTCAATAGTTAAAGGAGTTTCCAAGGAGAGGGGGAAGCATGTGCAAAAGCCCTAAGAGAAGAGAACATGGAATGTTTGGGACATGATATGAAGTAATACCAGACTGAAGTACAGAGCATTTCTAGGCATAAGGGGAGAAGATGGAAGCACAGGTAAGGGGGTGCAGGAGGCCTTCATCCTCTCCTAAGGAGTTTAAACTTCATCCCAGGTACCCCCAAAGAACTGCAAAATAGATGAAACTGGTGAATATAATATTCAAACAATGACAGCTAGTAGGACACACTTTTAAATGTAGCTTTTCAATGACTCATTATCTTCATTCTCCTATATATCAAAACTTAGTTTCTGTACTGGTAGGAAGGAAGTGTTAACAGCCAATAAAATTAGAAGACTCGGCTGAGTCCCTGCCTCTCGCAGTCTATTGTAAACACACTCCATCCTTCCTGCGGAATGATTTCAGGGTCTCTGCAATGGGTGAAGGAAGGAGCATGGCAGGAGTCAATGGCTAGATGGCAGCATGTTAAGTGAGGTGTTTCAGCTTTCCTGTAGCTTTGAATTCTCCAGATTTTGTCAGTTTTTGTCAAATGTATTTTGCATTATTTACTAAATAAAAATTTCTAACGGCTGAAAAAGAAATATCAGGTTTGGGTACACCATGTCAAAATTATGCTCTGAGCTCCAGAAATGTCCACAGGACCTTCAGAGAGAAATATCCCTATCCCTCACAACCATTTATCATGTTGACCCCTTTCCCCGCAACATACCCCTCTCCCACCCACTATGAGCATCTACATTATGTTCTAGAATCTAGATGGAAGTCTGTTTGGGTTTCATATAGATGGGTATCACTGATTATAACTAGTATCACATTTTCAGTGAAAATTAATTTCAGCAAGCGTATAGAAATAAAAAGCAGAATAAAATTTAAAAACCTCTATGCATGGGGTGCCTATGTGGCTCAGTCGGTTGAGCATCTGACTTCGGCTCAGGTTACGATCTCGCAGTTCCTGGGGTTAGGACTCCATGTCGGGCTCTGTGCTGACAGCTCAGAGCCTGGAGTCTGCTTTGGATTCTGTGTCTCCCTCTCTCTCTTTCTCTGCCCCTCCCTTACTTGCATTCTCTCTCTCTCTTCTCTCAAAAAATAAAAATTAAAAAAATTTTGTTAATAAAAAATAAAAAGAAATAAAAACCTCCATGTGCAACATGAGTGCCTATTTGGGCACAGTGTTATTTCCTTTTCAGTCCAAGTCATTTTTAAAAGTCATATTTATTGCTACCGAATTGTATATTAAAAACGCTTACAATGGAAAATTTTATGTTATTTATATTTTTCCACAATAAAAAAAAATTGTCAAAGTTAAACAAAAAAGAAGAAGAGAAAAGAAATGAGTGCCACATTCATGCTGCTTCTCAAAGGCAGACATTGGCCATGCCTTGGAAACAAGGAAGGGAAGACACACTGGGTAGTTGATCTAATTCAGAGCTGGTGGTGAGGGGTCTTCAGTTGCATTAGGAGCTCCATAGCATTCAATCTCCTTTTAAAGGAAAGAAATCTGCAAGCCTGATGGACTTGAAAGAAATGTCACCTTTTTAGAACAGAAAAAGAGCATATGAAAGTTTCCCATTGAAAATGAAGAAGTGAACTGGAACATTAACAGACAGGGAGCAAGGAACCAAACATCGTCAACCTGTTTAGCTCATGCACATCAGAATGTGAAGACATTTGCTTGCATTCCTTTGCCACCGAAGATAATTTTCTTTTAATTCCCATTTCTTTTATGGTGTGTGTGTTGTTTTGTTTTCTCTCTGTGGCTACTGTTCTAAAGTAAGTTAACTGTATGAGTATAAACTGGGATCTGTATATGTTCCAGTCCCATACTCTTTGGTGAACTTGACAATTTGAATGGATCAGGCTTCCAAAAGTGGAAAATTATTCCCACAAAATTACTACCTTGTGAGAAAATGTCCCTTCTGAAAACACTTTCTAGTCTTGATAAGAACTAAAATACCTTCCTATCTGAAGGCATGTTAATTAAATTTAAAAGATTATTATGTCAAGGGAGAATAACCCTAATCAACCTGGGAATCTGCTTTTCTCAAATATTTTGAGAGCCGGTATTTATTTAGAACTTATCTGTATGCTTCCCTCCATTCTCTACACAGTGTTTTATTTCTCCCCAGGTCCTTCTTGACATCTTTTTCCACACTGCCTTGAAGCCTTTCTCATCCAGTTACACAACAAACTATATCTGAATTATGTTCAAATAAGCAGGGAGACTGGCATCTTCTGTAGAAAACATATGGGCTATCAGAAGTGATGTCCTGAATTGTTGCCTCGTCATGACATTACTTTAATGAAGACACTATTTCATATATGTAATAAACAATATGGTGTCTAATAGATTTGTATAAAGTGCCTAAAATTAAGCAAGCACAATTATCAATTATATGAGTTAGTATCATATTATCATGCAGCACTACATTTGATAATTAAAAAAACAAATGAAAAGCCAGCCCACTGTCTTCATTGAAACTGTCAGTTGCAGATTTTTACTTTAAACTCTACTGGTCATTACTCTACCCTCTTCTGTGTTGGGTCATTATTTTATCTAGGAAACTCCAAACCCATTTTTTCATCCATACATACTATATGGAACCTTAGATTCTCCTAATGACCCAACAGATTTTTGGACAGTTAACTATCCTACTGTAACTGGTCTTGTTTAGAAGAAATGAAAGTTAAGATTGTGGCGGTAAAGGACAAGCTGTCAACCCATTAAATAAATTCCTGTTGAAAAGTTACTAAATGCACTGAGTATTAACATAATTTATTAGAACAATTAGAACACATCCTTGTTGTCTTTTAATTAGATTATTCCTTGTTCTGATAATTACACTAGACAAGGAAGAATAATAGTTTCAGGATTCTAAGATCATCTGTAGACTATGTGGAAAGAGAATGATCAATAATGCTAATCTACTAGAACACTTAAATTTCCAGAAAGAGATCTTTTATCATGAGCAATCCTTTGTATAATCAGCATTATTTCTCAATGTCTATGATAATCCTTCCCAAAGTTTAAAAGTAAAGATGCTAGACAAATAACATTTATTGCACTATTGAAAACCCAGTCAGGCTGGGCCACCTCTGGCCTCTACTGGCTCAGACATTGCTTCACTCTCTTGCAAAATGCCAACAAATAACCACAAATGAAGGATTTAAGATTCCATGCAGAGCAGCACGGCCAGGAGTCTGAATATCTAACAGAGAAAAGACATGATTTTTAAGTTCTGATCCTAAGAGAGGAGTCATAAACTTCCCAATTTAAAAATATATTCAAATAGATGAAAATTTCTCATAAATGAGAGTTAATCTGAATATAAAACTGGTGACATTTCCATACATGAAGATATTATTTGCAGAAATTAATGTGGAGGCATCTGTATGACAGGGAATATAGCTGGGCTTGCAGAAGTGGACCAAGGCCTTTACATATGAGTGGTATTACTATCTCTGGTTTTAAAAGTTTTAGAAACCACAGAGAATTCAAAAGCTCCAAGGTTCCTCTCATGCCCTATGCAACTGTCACCAAGCATGCTAGGAAATCCTAGAGAGCAGCTCCCAAGACTTCAAGGATTCAGAGTCTTTCTAAAAAGTCAGGAGTTGGCATATGCTATCCTCTAGGATAACCCTACAGTTGAGCGGGATGATGCTGGGATACACAGAGTTGACACCAGTGAATCTGAAGGTCTCTGTAATAAGGGGCAACACAAATTTCCCACCAGCAGCTTGGATTACAGGAATCTCAGCCCCACTGTTGACCGAGTCTGCCCTAGTCAATGCAAAGTCATAATGAGACCATGTCTAGACAGTATTGATCTCCCACCAGAGAAAAAAATAATTCAGAATGTGACTTCTCTTCTAGCTTGGCCCAAATAACACCCAAATCAGGAGTTTTCATTCATACACTGTGAGTATTCTCCATAACCAAAGTCATTTTATCAACTAGGCAGTCAATGACACACATAAGCTTCTTTTCAAGGTATATATTAAATTTTTGATATTTGAAGTCTTTCATATTCAAATGGCAAATAAGAAAGTTGCTTAAACCTATTAAAAAATCTAGAGACATCAAATGAGTTTTTATGTGTCTTTTTTACCTTGCCAGGCAAAGGAGACAGGCGTTTAAAAAAATGAGCGTCCACACAACCTGAAAGAATGAAAACTCAAATTAACATGGATTAAATATCTAGAGAAGTCATTAGCTTAAGTCATCTGAATGATTTTCCATGCAGTCTGGTAGTGTAAGAGCAGAAGAACATCGCTATAACCCAGTTGTCCATTCCAGCTGGGAAGACCTGTTTCCCCATTGACGCACCTCTTTAAATTGTCAGGGGTGCTACTAAGAACTTAAGTTCCCCACTACTCTGATCTCCAGACTAGAGAAATCTATGGGGCAGAATACTATCTTAGAGGCACCAGAGATTTTCATTTGAGTGCCCAGTGGTCAAGCATTCCAAAGCCAGGCTGAGTATTGGCTCTGCTCCCAGAGAGTCAGGGAGGAAGGAAATATGATTTAAAACACAAACGGAGGGTTGATGGGGGGGTGGGAGGGAGGAGAAGGTGGGTGATAGGTATTGAGGAGGGCACCTGTTGGAATGAGCACTGGGTGTTGTATGGAAACCAATTTGACAATAAATTTCATATTTTAAATAAACAAACAAACAAACAAACACTAGTAGGAATGGAGTTAAAAAGCTCCCCAGGCAGTGTGATAGTAAGCTAGGACTGGGAAACTCCAGCTAAAAAGGGGAGCCAGAGAGAATTCTCTCTGACTTGGGGGCTGAAGTAAAACCATGGCTTTGAGGTATTCAGGTGATGCCACAGCCACAGGGAAGAAAGCCTTATAAGGTGGATTTTTTTTGCCTCATTGAAGGAAAATGAAGCAACCATTTCATTATTTTAAAATAGTATCAAGGTACAAATCTATCCGATAGAAGAATATTAAATAAAAACAATCCATAGGGAGATTTCTACCATTATAAATAGTTCCTTATAAATGCCACCCAGAGATAAAATTATCATTTCTGTGTTCCCAACCAAAATAAGTCTGCAAGTCTGGGAAATACTTTGCCCTCTAAAGCAACCAGAAGAAAGTCCCTTCAGTCTACGAGTTCTTGTCCTACTGGGTATTGAACCCTTTGAACATTCACTCCCCAAACTGAAATTCAAAAGGCCAACTAATAGCTAGATAACTGGGTAACTATGGATAACTAGAAACCTTAACTATTTATAGCACTACTTCCCCAAATGGTCTGTATATAATTTCTTGCAAGCTTAGTAAAAATCCTACACTTGTCTGAAATGAAATGAAGGGAAACCAATAATGAACTTCCTTTTCTCTGTGTTAACGAAAAACATAACCATGCCATGAAAAGCAAGAGAGACACAGTATTCATCCTTTTCTTCTCATCCAAGGAAGGTAACATTATGAGGGTTCTAATTTAGAGTACACCACTATAGCAGATTTCTAGGACATAAAGTTAAGTTTATAGTCTACCTCAATCCTAACACACTGGGGTTAAGGTAAGTATCTATACATTTCTCTAGTTATCAAGAGAGAGAGATAGTGGTAAAATAAATAAATAAAACTTGGATACACATTTAAAAGATGTGCTGCTTATTTCAAAATAAGGCAAGAACAATTGCAATTTAGGATGCTGTGTTGAAGAAACTTAACTCTCTTTAACAAAAAATGTACACTAGCAAATACTTAAAAAACACATACACACACAAAGCTAGGCTATAACATTTGGTAGAATCTTATTTACCATTCTGATTTGGCTAAATGTTAAAGTAGCCAAACATAATAGGAAAAAATTTCCCTATTGATTAGGTAATTGATTTGAAATATTCATGAACTTAGTTGAAGTATAAGTAGTAAGTTCCAGAAACAAGAAATAAATCACATGTATCCACAAAGAGGAATGAATGTGTTCTGTGCAATCTTGGGGAATAGATTTTTTAAGGCACTTCATAAAATCATTGACTCTGGAGCAGGAAAAAACCTTACATATATCAACCCAGAGAATTCTTATTCCTGCCTTCACAGCAAGAGCCCAAAAATAAAAGTTATTTCCTAAGACTTCCTCAGAATGTGATTCAATGTATTGTCTATTTAAATAAATGTTTTCTGCCATTTAAAGTCATGTGGCAATTTTTTTTCCCAATGACTAACCAAATATGCCTATTCTATCAATCAGTTACTTCTTTTCATTCTTAATTTTTTTAGTATTTGTTTATTTTTGAGAGACACAGAGAGAGAGAGCATGAGCAGGGGTAGGTGGGGCAGAGAGAGAGGGGACACAGAATCTAAAGCAGGCTCCAGGCTCTGAGCTGTCAGCACAGAGCCTAACATGGGACTCGAACCCACAAACCATGAGATCATGACCTGAGCCGAAGTCAGGCATTTAACTGACTATGCCACCCAGGTGCCCCTCAATCAGTTCTTTCTTAAAGCTGCAAATGAAGACAGAGGGATAGCTCTTAGGTGCCATCCTCTCTCGTAAAAATCACACCTCAGCTATTTCTTTTCAAAAGTGATCAATCATACCTGTGACTATCTTCCAAAGATAGCTGAAGTTTTCCTGAATCTTACAAACTGAGTGCAAGAGCTAGAAAATGTCTTTCTAGGATGCATATGGAGGAAAGGAAGTCGTGCCATTTCTCTTAATTTATTTCTGAATTCCGCTTGGTCTTCATTAGTGCTACAGAATTGCCTTATTATTCAATGTCCTCAGTGACCCCCTGATCATTTTTCCCTGAGGGTGCATATTTGTTCACTAACTATATTACAATTTTGTGATCTGCTGGATTTTCTCTGATATTCTACTCTACATCTGTCCGAAATTAATGAATTCCATTCTTCTTGGCTTCTACTCCTCCTGTTTATTAAATTCACTCTGAACATGGAGTTTATTTTCAAAGGAATTAATAATTCTTTATTCTCAGCTTGGTATTAACAATGAATTTAATATGCATTGTATTTAATCAATTTTTTTAAGCACACTGAAGACAAATTTAGTTACAATGTTAGTGTTCCAAACCTTCCATTCCCCCAGAAAAGAAATTTATTTTGCTTGGCCTTTCCCTTCACTCCCTTTCTAGGAGAACTATTAATTTTTGTGATGCAGAATTATGTGATTGATAACAAAAACAGAACTGGAAGATTGGGATGAAAATGAGAGGGAAAAAAAAGCCTAAGTCTGCAGCCTTAATAGATATAGTATAGCTATGAAAGTGAAGGGACAAAAAAAAGAGAGTACTGGCCCCTGAGTAGTATAAAGTGAAAGATCACTAGAAAGAGAAGAAGAATGGAAGGGGATTTTAAGAATCATTGCCATGTGCAGGGAACTCAGTGACTCCAACAAAAATAACAACATTGGTAGTAGAGGAATCCCAGAAGAAGAAGAGAGAGAAAATTCATTTGAAGAAATAATAACTGAAAAATTCCATTATCAGGACATCCAAATCCAGGAGGCATGGAGAACTCCCATCAAAATCAACAAAAGTAGGCCAACACCAAGGCATATTGTAATTAAGCTTGCAAAATATAGTGATAAAGTAAAAATGCTAAAAGTAAGGAGACAAGTCTTCGACTTGCAAGAGAAAACCCAAAAGTGTAGCTACATATCTCTCAGAAGAAAGTTGGCAAGGGAGGAAGGAGTGGCATGATATATTCAACATGCTGAACGGGAAAAATCTGCAGCCAAGAATGCTCTATCCAGCAAGGCTGTCATTCAGAATCGAAAGAGAGATAGTTTCCCAGACAAACAAAAACTAAAGGAGTTTGTGACCACTAAACCAGTCTTGCCAGAAATATTAAAAGAGACCCTTTGAATGGAAAGGAAAGACCAAAAGTGACAAAGATAAGATAGTAACAGAGAAAATCCCTAGAAACAATGACAAAACAAGAAATAAAATGGCACTAAATACATATCTATCAATAATTACTCTGAATATAAATGGACTAAATGCTCCAATCAAGAGATATAATGTGTCAGAATGGATAAAAAAACAAAACAAAACAAAACAAAACAAAAACAAGACCCACTTATATGTTGCCTACAAGAGACTCATTTCAGACCTTAAGACACCTATAGATTGAAACTCAGGGAATGGAAACATTTATCATGCAAATGGTTGTCAAAAGAAAGCCAGAGTAGCCATATTTACATCAGACAAACTAGATTTTTTTTTAATTTTTTAAATGTTTATTTATCTTTGAGAGAGACAGAGACAGAGACAGAGCATGAGTCAGGGAGGGGCAGAGAGAGAGAGAGAAAGACTGGGGGAGAGAGAGAGAGAGAGAAAGAGAGAAAGAGTCTGAAGCAGGCTCCAGGCTCTGAGCTGCCATCACAGAACCCGATGTGGGGATTGAACTCACAGACCATGAGATCATGACCTGAGCCAAAGTCAGATGCTTAACTAACTGAGCCGCCCAAGCACCCCCAGACAAAGTAGGTTTTAAAACAAAGACTGTTACAAGAGATGAAGAAGGGCACTGTATCATAATAAAGAGGACAACCCACCAAGAAGCTCTAACAATTGTAAATATTTATGCCCTCAACACAGAAGTGCCCAAATATATAAAACCATTAATAACAAACATAAAGGAACGAAGTGATAATAATACAATAATAGTAGGAGACTTTAACACCTCACTTACATCAGTGGACAGATAATCTAAGCAGAAAATCAACAAGGAAACAATGGCTTTGAGTGACACACCGGACCAGGTAGACTGAACAGGTATATTCAGAACATTCCATCCTAAATCAGCAGAATACACATTCTTTCCAAGTGCATATGGTACATTCTCCAGAACAGATCACACACTAGGTCACAAATCAGGCCTCAACAAGTACAATAAGACTGAGATCATACCATACTTATTTTCTGACCACAATGCTATGAAACTTGAAGTCAACCACAAGAAAAAACTTGGAAAGACCACAAATACACGGAGGTTAAACAACATGCTACCAAACAATGAATGGGTCAACCAGGAAATCAAAGAAGTTAAAAACACACATGGAAACAAGTGAAAATGATAACACAATGGTCCAAAACCTTTGGGATGCAGCAAAAACAGTCCTAAGATGGAAGTATATTGCAATAAAGGTCTACCTCAAGAAGCAAGAAAAATCTCAAATGACCCAACCTTACACTTAAAGAAACTAGAAAAAGAACACATGAAATCGAAAGCCAGCAGAAGAAAGGAAATAATAAAGAACAGAGCAGAAACAAATGATATAGAAACTAAAAACAAAACAAAAACAAAACAAAACAATAGGACAGATTAATGAAACCAGGAGCTGGTTTAAAAAAAAATAGCTGTGCAATGAATAAAATAATTTTCAAAGTTCTTAAAGAGACATAAGTAAAATTTAGAAATATTTTTCGATAATTTGCTATCTTAAGACTGAACCACATGTGGCCCCAGCACTTATGTATGTGACACAAATATCATCCAATGCTGATGTTTATTCATTTACATCTGAACTTTGGTTTCCTTTAAATGCCATAAACACAGACCAGAAACAAACTGAATCATCCCAGAAATTTTCAAGAGCCCTCACATTGCTTTAAATGAAATTCCATTAGTTAATTCACAGGTCAAAGTCTGGGACAACCTCAGAAACTACTTGAGTAATTAATAAATTTATATGGCAACATACTGAAAATAAAAGTGTCGATCTGTTAGTGTCAAATACCAAAAAAGACACAGCGCTAGGCAACAGTTGCTACTTTGTAATGCAGTTTTAAACTATTGGCAATGTATCTGAAACAAGCATATAAGAAGAAAATTAAGGAACAGCCTTGTAACTTATATGATAAGCATCTCGCAGAAGATTTTGAGGCAGGTGATAAGCACTTAATGGCTTTAGTGCTTTGCTCTACAGATCACCCAGCAAAATATGGGCATAACCTCCACTGGAATGTGGGGGCTTTTTATGTCTTTTTTTAGTTGAGTTATATTATTAAAAATCAATACAGCATAACATGGTAATTACATTCTTAAAGAAGTACATAAAATAAAAAGAAGAACTTTAACTAAATTAAAAGTTTATCACCCTCAGACCAATATGTTATATATTTGTAAATTAAACCTGTCACCAATAAAGATGTACCATATAGCAAGGGTATGCATAAAAGAATGAGATAGAATGGAGGATTCAGGAACATATATTACATATATAGTAAATAAAAACTCCAAGGCATTCTCAAGGATCTAAGCAGCCTATACACCAATACAGTAAAATCGTATCTTCAGGGACACTTGAGTTCTATAGCTAGGGCCTAACGCAAATGTTGCATATAGTCAAACTTAACACTGAAGATCATTTTAAAACCTGTAGGGTATGAATTCTGTTGCTTTGTTTATTCAAGACCGATGGTACATATCTGAGAACAAACAACTGAGCTAGAAGGAAGCAAAGGAAAAGCCGACCTACAGATATCTGGGTACTCAAACCACCCAGTCTTTAAGAAACTACCAAATCTCCCCCAATGAGTCCTTACCAGATAAGTGGTGAAGTATAAACTTGTAAACCCTCCAGCAGGATTTATTCCGCTGTTGTAACATGAAATTTTTATAACTTTAATATGTTAATAGATATATTTGCATTGTTAAGATTAAATATCATAATATATATACTGGGGCACCTGGGTGGCTCAGTCGGTTAAGCACCCGACTTCAGCTCATGTCATGATCTTGCTGTGAGTTCCAGCCCTGCATCAGGCTGTGTGCTGACAGCTCAGAGCCTGGAGTCTGCTTCAGATTCTGTGTTTCCCTCTCTCTCTGCCCTCCCCCACTCACGCTCTGTCTTTCTCTCTCTGTCTCTCAAAAATGAATAAATGTTAAAAAAATTTAAATAATGTAATATATATGAAGGCACCAGATACAGATACTGGCACAGGGCAGATATTCGGTAGATATGCTGGATTTTAATCTAAGTCTCGTTTCATTGGACCCATCAACACACTGCTCTTTGAAATCTTGTAGAGAAGATCATAATAACTGCTTCTGTTCTTTTCAAGCTGGCATGTCCATCCAGCTGGGGCACCATGAGGAACAGCCATCACCTGCATACTTTAGGCATTGAATAGAAGCGAGTTTACCCTGGTGCTGAGTTTTGAGTGGATATAAGGTGAATCCAGTGCCCACAGAAAGCACATCTTTATGCTTGGGTCACATCTAAACAGACTGGCTCCTGAATGGGTCTGCTCTTTCCAAAGCCAAAACATGGCACATTGGCCCAAACTATAAGGCTATCAAACCAGGAGGGTCCATTTCTTTTCCAAAAAAGAAATTCCAAAAAGGCATTCCTTGAAAGCCCCATAAAATTCATTTATTCATACCTTACATAATGTATGTATACATGGGTCCCCTTTACTGGAACTTAATAGCAATGGGATGCCACAAAAATCT
Source organism: Panthera uncia (assembly GCF_023721935.1). Classification (NCBI taxonomy): domain Eukaryota; kingdom Metazoa; phylum Chordata; class Mammalia; order Carnivora; family Felidae; genus Panthera; species Panthera uncia. The sequence continues at coordinate 27,172,466 of NC_064816.1, forward strand.
AGAAATTGTAATTCTTTTTTCCTTCCTTATCCCCCCCCCCCCCCCCGTTCCTTCTTTTCCTCCTTCAAGTTTCTGCCTATAGTAAAACCCCAGCAAGAAGGAAAGTCAAATGGATTTTCCTACTAGTGGACATTTTTCTGATATACTCATTTTTGGTCCTCGTATGAACTTCCTCCAGGGTGCTCCTTTATGGGAATAAGGTATGCCAAATGAAATAGAGGACTCGAGGCACAATTTTATCCTTGACATATGAAGAGAGAATATTTTTCTCCTGGATTTATGATGTAATGCAACTCAGCCACTTTCTTTTCATCTTTTCCCTCGTTTGCACTTCCTGAATATTGCTGTACACCATCATCACCATCATCATGAATTTATAGAGTGCCTATGGCTGTGGCCTCTAGGCAGCTCCTAAATGATCTAATCCAGATATCATTGTCTTCGGCTCCCCTTGGCATTAGTCTATTTACCATTCCGCTTTCTTATGGAACTCTGCTTCCGATTATTCTTCATAAGATGTTTTCACTTTCCTTTCTCTCCCTTAAGTTGGATCTCTTTTATTTCTTCCTCTCATTGTCATATTCTCCTGGGCCCTAAGCACAGTTACTCTACATTTACAGGGATTTACATCATCAAATTTAGACACTCTTGAGAACTTTCCTATCCAACTGCCTTTTCTAAGGTAATTTTTAGCAACATTAACTAAGAGAAAAGCTTTAGACTCTAGAATTCCAGGGCTCCAGGCTCACTCAGACCCCTGCTCTGATATCACATGTCAGAATGATGACCAGCATTATAGCACCCCGGGCCAAACTCTCCAAAGACAGCCACTCCTCAACCCCCTAGGATTCTAACTGGGAGTCTTTCAGAGATCAGATGTCCAGGCTTTGGATTTAGACAGACAGGGGTTCAAATCCAGCCTCTGGCACTTAATTTGGATACAACCTTGACATCCACATCACCTTTCTCAGCTTCAATTTCTTTGACTGCAAAATGAAAATGAAAATATCCACCTAAGCAGATTGTTGTGAGGCAGAAATGAGGTAATCTGTGTAAAACACACACAAAGTCTGGCACACGGTAAGCATTCAAACTTGGTAGCTATCATTTTTATTCTTATCAGTTAAAATATTGGATAGAATGCATTTGTCTTCAAAGAAATTCCAAAGCTGACCTCAGAGCACACATTAATACATTATTTAGTAGACCCCAGTCCTAAACACCACTCAGTTCAGTGTGTTCATACTTGGAAGTCAATAAATATTTTTAAATTAAAATTGAGGACACACAGAGAGTCAGGATTTGGAACCAAAGGAATACATAACCAGTCATAAATTGGGATATATCATTAAGAGCCTCTATTCTCAGAAAGTACATCTCTTTTAAAAATATATTTACTACAGTTACCCATGGAGACTGAGTATTTTTGTCATCAGTTGCAAAACTGTCTCCGGAAGGGGAATAACTGTGTAATTATAACTCTGGCCGACTTCACACATTAACCTTTTATGTAAGGGAAGAACAAAAATGTAGACTCTGGGCAAGACGCTGGGAAGCAGAGGGAGAGAGGAAGAGAAGGAAAGAAGGAGAAAGAAAAAAGAGAAGGAGAGCAGACAGGTTTGATGAGGAACAGTAATTTGGCTTTTGGCCCTTGTCTCTACCGGCACAGATGGGAGGACCAGACCATTTATGATAGCTGTCAGGTCTCTCCATAGAAAGTGAGCAATGGGACACCTCCCACCTCTCAATTCAGAGAGTAGAGCTGTCAATTGCTACAGGACTTCTGTGTGTGTGTGTGTGTGTGTGTGTGTGTGTGTGTACATACACACATGTATATATGTGTGTGTGTGTGTGTGTGTGTGTGTGTGTGTAAATTATTATGATGATTTAAAAAAAAATAAGCTAAAAATCTAAACTCAGTGATGAAACTAATTGGGCCCAATCCACCAGAGTCTGTGAGGTTTTTACTCTTGGATACGAATACGTTCTTTTAAGGCAGAAAAATAAAAAACTCATTCACTGATCCTGATCTGTAAAAAGAACAACATGATCTGCTTTTGTACCCAACACACTGTCTTTTAAATGCTATTTCTGCCTCTTGCTTGTTGGGCAGGTTAACCGATCCCTTATGCGCTTGACTTCCTCACACTTAAAATAGACAGGAAAATACCTGTGTGGAGGAGGGTAGCAGGCCGGCCATGCTTTCCCTTTCCCTGGGCCCCCACATCCATCCAAGGAGCAATTCCTAATCGGATAGGCCATATTCCAGCACAGTGGTTGTCACTAAAAGGTGGGGTCAATATACAACAAAGCCTCCTTCCCCCATCTCCACTTCTTCTCCTCCAAGTTGCAAGAAGTGACTCCTCAGGGAAGGGTAAGCATTTTCTTCTCTCTCTCCTGCCTTCTTTGCAACATTAGGCAATAGCAAATGTGAGCCAAAGTGATATCCAGAGCTCCAGCTCTTGCCCCCACACTTTTATTCTATCCTGCTTTCTCACAATGTCCCCACTCAGAATTCCTTAGCATGCTGTTCATTTGAGGGAGCGATTTAAGAAGTGAGAGGAGGTCCCATTTATGACCTCTTTGAGGTCAGCCTATGTTTATTAGTGTTCAGTACTAGGAGGTCTTGAGTACTGATCCAACTTTGTTACCATTGCCATGTTAGGGCCTTTGCATTTGTTATCCCCTCTCTCTGGAAAGTTCTGCATCATGAAATCATGGATCTTTAAATCATTTGGGTCTCAGTTCAAATGCTAACTCTTCAGAGAGGCTTTCCCTGACCATCCAATCTTAAGTAGCATCCTCGCCACCACCAAGCAACTATTACATTAATCTATTATTTTGTTAAAGGCTCTCATCCCATTTCCTTACTTTCTTCATTGATTTGCTTGATTCCCACCCCTACCTCTGTTCTAAACATTTCCATTAGAAGGGAGGTCCAAGAGAGCATGGTTCTTGTCTGTCTTGTTCACTACTTATTTACAAAGAGTTGGGTGACTATCACAAAGCAAGTTCTTATTAAATCACAGCTATCATTACCTGTTTCTCTCACACCTGGTCCAGCTACCTCCTATGCTCATCCTGGTGCAGTAAAGTCTTTTGAAAACTCTTCTCCTCCACTGGTATACTATAGGCTTTCTAAATCTTAGACAAGGCATCTCTGTTATAAATTTGTTTTCACTAAATAAAAATTTACATAACCTATTCTTTATTTGTACAGTATCTTATTCCATTTACTTTATGTGTATTTTTTAAAGTTTATTTATTTATTTGGAGAGAGAGAGAGTGTGTGTGTGCACATGTGTGAGCAAGAAAGGGGCAGAGAAAGAGAGAGAGAGAGAGAGAGACAATATCTCAAGCAGGCTCCACACTGCCAGCACAGAGCCCCATACAGGGCTCAATCCCAGGACCCATGAGATCATGACCTGAGCCAAAATGAAGAATTGAACACCCAACCAACTGAGTTACTCAGGCATCCATTTAATAAACTCCAATTTAAGGGACTCAGCTTAGTGAATGTTCCCACATACCAAGAATAAAGAAGCTGATGCCTTTCTTACCCACAAGGATAGTCCTAAAGAAGCACTTTACATCTGCCCTCCAGCCCCCTACACATATGTACACAGTGGAAAGCTCAGATTCCCATTCCAGATAATCTCCAGCAGGGAGGGAGGGAGGAGAAACACATGTTGATAAGAGCTAACCTAAAACCATAATGCTCTTGAAAACATTTCCAGTTAACATTTCTTCTTAAGAAAGTCTCAATCCCAGCCCACCAAAAATAGCTCAGTGGCATGTTAAATTGGGGATAGTTGTTAAGTTGGAGCTTAAAAGGTCTCTTGGAAATCTCTTCAAGATGAGAACAAACTGAGGGCTGATGGGGGGTGGGAGGGTGGGTGATGGGTATTGAAGAGGGCATCTTTTGGGATGAGTACTGGGTGTCGTATGGAAACCAATTTGACAATAAATTTCATATATTTAAAAAAATAAATTTAAAAAAAGGAAATTTCTTCAATTCTCCACAGAATGAAATAAGGCATAGCCTCTCCAGAAGTCCAACAAAGGCTTTCTCCTAGCACAAGAAAAGATAGTTATTTCTTCGGCTGAATATAAGATGAATTAATTAGTGTGAATTTCTTGGATATACACGTATACACACACACACACACACACACATCGCAACACATTTAAAAATGTGTATATATCCACATATTATACATATACTACACATGTGTGTGTATATGTATACACACACACTGTTTTTTTTAATGTGCAACAGAATATGTCAACAAGTACTGGAGTCACACTTGGCACTAAGATGCTTATACTAGGAGATTCAGGACAATAAGACTGACTCCCAGCTCCCATCTCACATTTGGCATGAAGCACATATTCATTGAGGGGAATCTCTGGCAGAATGGCCTATATTCTTTGAATTGGTACTTCTTACTCTTGTCATTTGTTGCTAATTCTGTATGGCTAAAATGGCAGAAGTTCAATGTACATAAGATGCAACTCCATTCTATTCAAGACCGCTCATCTTTACATTAAAATGTCTTTGTATTAAAAATCAAAAGATGGTGTCCATACAGAACTTAACATGTTAACCTGAACTCCATTTTCCTACTTCATGGACAAAGAATGTAGACAGATCTCATACTCAGGGAAGGTACTAAAACAAATCTCCACACGTGTTTAATATAAAAACCAAACAAGCAGACCGGTACCTTTTTATGATAAAGTTAATCTTATAATATCTTATACATATCTTTCTTGGAAGTAGCCGTGATGTAAATCTTTTTTAAAAAGGAATAAAACCAACGTTTCTGTAAAAGTTGTGAGGGTTGATTTTATATATCAATTTGACTGGGCCAATGCGTACCCAGATATTTGGTCAAACATTATTCTGGGTATGTCTGTAAGGGCATTTACCTGAGTTTAACATTTAAATCAGTAGGATGAGATCCAGAGAAGATGGTGGAGTGGAGGATTCTAGGCTCATCTCCTCCCAGAGATACACCTAGATAGCACCCTCATCAGTGTAAATAACCCAGTAGACGACCTTAAGACTGACAGAACAGATTCTCCACAGCAAAATGTAGAGAACAGGTCACATCTAAGAGGGTAGGAAAGGTGGAGATACAGTCAGGAGACAAATAAACCCATGGGACTGTCCACAGGAGGGATGCTGCAGGCATGAAGATGAGAGAGGAAGAGACACCCACAACAGGTACCTCAGGCATGCAGGACCCACACTGGGAAGACAAATCCCCATAACATTTGGCTTTGAAAACTAGAGGGGCCTCACTTCATGAGAACTTATAATCAGTGGAGCTTAATACCTGGAACATTAAAAATCAATGGGCACAGATCTGAGAGAGGTAAGTGCAATATGAAACTGAGTCTCCATCCTTAAAGAGACAGCAAAACAAAGAGTCACACTGAGCAACAGCGCATGGAAGCAACAGTTTGGAAACAGCCTGGGGTATACAGGAAGGAGACTTATTTCCTAACCACAGAGCCTATGCTGGAGAAGCAGGGATCTTTGGGAGACTTCTCCAAGAACAAAAGAGCTGGTGGGTGCATCCCATCCCCCTTTCCCTGCCTAGATACATGGACATCTGCTGGAATGAGTGTAGCATGAACACTCTCCACCCAGCTTGGTAAGAGCATGCCCCACCCCTGAATTGTCCTGTGAACCCAGCCCCTCCATCTCGGCTTGAACAGGACTTTTCCTGGGCAGTTGTAGTTCCTCTCCCGCAGCATAACAGTACACACCTTACTGGCATCCCACACCCTGCCCCTCTGTTCTCCTGTAGATCTGTTCCCTCTAATATACCCTTGGCCAGAGCCCATCCAAAGCAATGTCAAAAACCTGGCATTGTGCAAGTAGCCCTGACAGTGGCCAGCATCACTCCAAAGTGACTCCTGCCCCAGGGAGAGGGGAAGAGAGCCACACACACCAATCTGATGGTGGTCCTAGCAGTTGGTCAGAGGCTGACATCTGGTCTGACTGCGGGCTCTGCCCACCAATATAAGCTTCTCAGGGAACAACACAAGGAAAGTGCCCTACAGCTTGGTGCTACCACATCTCCAGCAAACACCTGGTTTGATTCAACTCACGCCTAAAGAGCCCCCGACTTACCTACTAACAACACAGGGTCTAAGCCCTACCCACAATAAAGAGCCATTGAAGACAAATAGACTGAAGGAAAAAGTGGCCCATTCACTCACTCAGCAAGGTGCATGCAACACACATTGGAAATACCCCTGAAGCACCAGATTCTGGTGAACATAAGACACTGCAGTTAAGGGCACTACAGAACCTCTTTTCATAAGGACACTACTTTCAAGAGCAAGAGACATGGCTGACTTTCCTAACACACAGAAACAGACAAAAAGAGTTAGACAACATGAGAAGACAAAGGAATATGTCCTAAATGAAATAATAAGACAAAATCACAGGGAGAGAGGTAAATGAAATGGATATGAGTAACATGCCTGATAGAGAATTTAAAGTAATAGTCATAAAGATATGCACTAGAGTTGAGAAAAGAATAGAGGACCTCAGTGACACCTTTCACAAAGAGAACATAAAAAACAACCAATTAGAGATGAAGAACTCAATAATTTCAATGAAAAATACCCTAGAAGGAACAAATAGTAGACTAGAGGAAGCAGAAAAACAGATCAGCAACCCAGTGGACAGAGTAATGGAAAGCAATTAAGCTGAACAGGAGAAAAAACATCATCATCATCATCATCATCATCATCATAAATGAAAATAGCCTAAGGGAAAGCGTCAACACCATCAAGTGTAATAACATTTGCATTATAGGGATCCCAGAAGGAAAAGAGAGGGAAAGAAAAGGACACAAAAATGTATTTGAAAAAAATAATAGGTGAAAAATGACTGAATCGAAGGAAACAAAAATCCAGATCCAGGAAGATCAACCCAAGGAAGCCCACACCAAGACATAAAATAATTGCAATGGCAAAAAGTAGTGATAAAAAGGGAATTTTAAAAGCATCAAGAGAAGAGAAAATAATTATATACAAGCAAAATTACATAAGGTACCAGCTGATTTTTCAGCAGAAACTTTATAGGCCAGAAGAGAGTGGTACAATATACTCAAAGTGCTGAAAGGAAAAAACCTGAAACCAAGAATACTGTATCCAACAAGGCTATCATTAAGAACAGAAGGAGATATAAAGAGCTTCCCAGACAAACAAAAGTTAAAGGAATTCATCACCAGTAAATCAGGCCTATAAGAAATGTTAAAGGAGACTCACTGAGTGGGAAAAAAAGATCATAAGTAGGAATAATAAAAGTAAGAAGCATAAAAGCAGTAAAATTAGGTTTATCTATAAAAATCAGCCAAGGAATTCACAAAATAAAAGGATATAAAGTATGACACCATATATTTAAATGTGAGGAATGGAGAGGGATAAAACCTTAGTGCTTTTACAATGGGTTCAAACTTAATATAGACTGCTATATGCATATGATGTTTTATATAAACTTAATGGTAATTATAAGTCAAAGAACAATAATAGATAAATAATAAAGAAAGAAATTCAATAATATCACTAAAGAAAGTCAGCAAACTGTGAGAGGAGAAAGAGAAGAAAAAAAAGTACAAAAACAACCACAAAACAAGTAACAAAATGGCAACTAGTACATACCTATCAATAATTACTTTGAATGTAAATGGACTAAACACTCAGATCAAAAGACATAGGGTGATGATATGGATTTAAAAAAGCAAGACCTATCTCTATGTTACCTATAAGAAACTCACTTTACACCTAAAAACACATGTAGATTGAAATTAAAATAGATGAAATGCAAATGGCAGTGAAAAGAAAGCTGGGGTAGCAACAATTATATTGGATGAAATAGACTTTAAACAAAGACTATAGCAAGAAACAAAGACTATAACAAGAAACAAAGAAATAATAAAAAGAACAAGCCACGAAAAAGATTAACAATTTAAATGTTTATACACTCAACATGGAAGCACCCAAATACACACTGCAGACAATAACAAACACAAAGGAAGTAATCAGTAGTAATCCAAAAATAGTAGGGGACTTTAAAACCTCACTTACAACAAAGGTAAGTGATCCAAAGAGAAAATCAACAAGGAAACAGTGGCTTTGAATGACACATTGGACCAGATGGATCTAACAGATATATTCAGAACATTCCATCCTAAAACAACAGAATACATTTTCTTAAGTGCACATGGAACATTCTCCAAAAACAGATCACATATTAGGCCACAAAACAAGTCTCAACAAATACAAAAAGATCAAAGCCATACCATGCATCCTGTTTGACCACAACACTAGGAAACTAGAAATCAACCACAAGGAAATATCTGGAAAAAACACAAAACATGGAGTTTAAATAACATTCTACATAACAATGAATGCATCAACCAAGAAATAAAAGAGGAAATCAAAACATACATGGAGACAAATGAGAATGAAACACAATGGAACAAAATCTTAGAGAGGCAGCAAAAGCTGTTCTAAGAGGGATAGCAACTCAGGACTAGCTCAAAAATAAAAAAATAAAATAAATAAGTAAATAAATCTCAAATAAACAGCTCAACCATACACATAAAAGAACTACAAAAAGAAGAAAAAACACAACTCAAACCAGTAGAAAGAAGGAAATAATAAAGATTAGAGCAGAAATAAACAAAATAGAAACTAAAAAACAGTGGAATAGATCAATGAAACCAGGAGTTGGTTCTTTGAAAAAAATCAACAAAATTGATAAACCTTTAGCCAAACTAACCAAAAGGGGTGAGGTGGAGAGGACTCAAATAAAGAAAATCAGAAAGAAAAGTGGAGAAATAATAACCAATACCACAGAAATACAAAGGATTATAAGATACTACTATGAAAAATTATATGCCAACAAATTGGACAATCTAGAAGAAAAGGATAAATTCCTAGGAACATATAACATCCCAAAGTTGAATCAGGAAGAAACAGAAAATTTGAACAGACCCATTATCAGCAATGAAATTGAATTAGGAATCAAAAATATCCAAAAACCAAAGTCCAGGACCAGACGGCCTCACAGGTGAATTCTACCAAACATTTAAGGAAGAGTTGGTACCTGTTCTTCTGAAATTATTCCAAAAAATACAGAAGGAAGGAAAACTTCCAGATTCATTCTACAAGGCCAGCATTACTCCAATACCAAAACCACATAAAAACACTACAAATAAAGAGAACCATAGGTCAATGTTGTGGGTGAACATGAATGCAAAAGTCCTCCACACAAATTCCCAGGATGCAAGGGTAATTCAGTATTCACAAATCAATCAATGTGAAACATCACATCAACAAGAGAAAGGATAAGAACTGTACAATCATTTCAACAGATACAGAAAAAGCATTTGACAAAATACAACACACATTCATGGTAAAACAAAAACAAAAACAAAAACAAAAACAAAACCAACCTTCAACAAAATAGGTTTAGAGGGAACATACAACAAAATCCTAAAGGCCATATATGAAAAACCCACAGCTAGTATCATCCTCAATGGTGAAAAACTGAGAGCTTTTCTCCTAAGGTCAGGAACAAGACAAGGACATCCATTCTCCTCACTATTATTCAACACAGTATTAGAACGCCTAGCCACAGCAATCAAACCAGAAAAAGAAATAAAAGGCATCCAAATTAGCAAAGAAGAAGTAAAACCTGCACTACTTGAAGATAATATGATGCTATACATAGAAAGCCCTAAAGACTTCTAAAAAAAAAAAAAAAACCACCTACCAGAACTGATAAGTGAATTTAATAAGCTCACAGGGTACAAAATCAATATACAGAGACCTGTTGCAATTCTATATGCTAACAATGAAGTATCAGAAAGAGAAATTAAGAAAACAATCCCATTTACAATTGCACCAAAAATAACAAAATTCCTAGGAATAAACTTGACCAAGGAGGTGAACCACCTGTACTCTGAAAACTATAAAACACGGATGAAAGAAACTGAAGACAACACAACACAATGTAATAGAAAGATATTCCATGCTCATGGATCAGATGAACAAATATTGTTAACATGTCCATACTACCCAAAACAATCTAAAGATTTAATGCAATCTCTATCAAAACGCCATCAGCATTTTTCACAGAACGAGAACAAATAATCCCAAAATCTGTATGGAATCAGAGAACACTGAATAGCCAAAGCATTCTTGAGAAAGAACAAAACTGGAAGCATCACAATCCCAGATTTCAAGATATTCTACAAAGCTGTAGTAATCAAAACAGTATGGTACTGGTACTGGCAGAAAAACAGACACATAGATCAATAGAAGAGAATAGAGACCTCAGAAATAAGCCCACCATTATACGGTCAATTAACTTTCAACAAAGGAAACAAGAATGTGCAACGGGAAAAGAACAGTCTCTTCAACAAATGGTATTAGGAAAACTGGACAGTTAACTACAAAAGAAGGAAAATGGACCACTTTCTTATATCATACACAAAAATAAACTCAAAATGGATAAAGAACCTAAATGTGAGACCTGAAACCATAAAATTCCCTGAGAGAGCACAGGCAGTAATCTCTCTGACATCAGCTGTAGCAACATTTTTCTTGATATGTCTGTCTCCTGAGGCAAGGGAAACCAAAATAAAAATAAGTATTGGGACATCAAAATAAAATGCTTCTGCACAGTGAAGGAAACCGTCAACAAAACTGAAGACAACCTACTGATTGGGAGAAGATATTTGCAAATGACATATCCAAAAAGGGGTTAGAATCCAAAATATATAAAGTACTTATAAAATTTAACACCAAAAAACCCCCAAATAATCCAATTTAAAAATGGGCAGAAGACATTAACAGACAATTCTCCAAAGAAGACATACAGATGACCGACAGACACATGAAACAATATTCAACATCAGTCATCATCAAGGAAACACAAATCAAAATCACAATAAGAGAGTACCTTGCACTTTTTAAAATGGCTAAAATCAAAACCACAAGAAACAAGTGTTGGTGATGATGTGGAGAAAAAGGAACCCTCATGCACTATTGGGAATTCAAAAAACTTTTGCAGCCACTGTGGAAAACAATATGAAGATTCCTCAAAAAATTAAAAAGAGAAATACTATACAATCCACCCATTTCACTACTGTATATTTACAGAAACATTAATTCAAAAAGATATATGTACCCCCAAGCTAATAGCAGCATTATTTACAATAGTCAAATTATCGAAGCAACCCAAGTGTCCATTGATAGAGGAATAGATAAAGAAGATGTGATATATAGTGATATATATATCACACGTGTGTGTGTGTGTGTGTGTGTGTGTGTAATATTACTCAGCCATAAAAAATGAATGAAATCTTGCCATTTGCAACAGAGAGGGTCTAGATAGTATAATGCTAAGTGAAATAAGTCAGAGAAAGACAAATACCATATGATTTCAATCATGTGTGGGGGAAAAAACTAACCAAGAAACAGACTCTTAACTATAAAGAAAAAACTGATGGTTACCAGAGGGGAGGTGGGTGAGGGGTATGAGTGAAATAGGTGAAGGGAATTAAGAGCACACTTGTCATGATGAGCACTGAGTAATGTATAGAATTGTTGAATCACTATATTGTATGCCTGAAAGTAATATAACACTGAATGTTAACTATACTGGAATTAAAACTTTCTAAGTTTTTTTTCAATGTTTATTTATTTATTTTGAGAGAGAGACAAAGAGTATGCAGGGGAGGGGCAGAGAGAGAGAGGGAGAGAGAATCCCAAGCTGATAGCACAGAGCCCATTGCAGGGCTCACTCCCACGAACCACAAGATCATCACCTGAACTGAAATCAAGAGTCAGATGCTCAATTGAGCCACCCAGGTGCCCCCTGGAATTAAAAATTTTTAAGAAAAATAAAAAATTGATAGGCTAAGTAAAGCAGATTACTCTCCCCAGTGTGAGTGGGCCTCATCCAATCAGTAGAAGGCCTGAAGAGAACAAAAGGCTGCCCCAACAACCACCAAATACACACACACACATAAGTGGGAATTCTTCCTGCCCGACTGCATTGAGCTGGGATATAGGTTTTTTCCTGCCTTCAGACTCAAACTCAAACACAGGCTCTTGCAGATCTTGAGCCTGCCCATGTTTAGATGGAACTATAACATTGCTTCTAGTGGCTCACAGACCTTTGGATTCAGACTGGAACTATGTCATTGACCATCACCACCACAACCATCCCCAGGTTTTCATCTTGCCAACTGCTGATCTCAGGACTTGTCAGCCTCCATAATTACACGAAACAATTACTTATAATAAGTTTATATATATCCAATTGGTTCTTTCTCTGGAGAACCCTGATTCAGACAAGTCTTAAACTCAAACCCAAAGATTAATAACTTTATCAGGTAGGCATCCAACTGCATGTCTCTTTATGACTATATAAAACCTTTTCATGAGCTAGCATATGGCACTCACTGTGGAACTCTCTTTAGGCGTTTAAAGCTTTTTATATATTAAAATGTAAAACATCAATGAAGGATATAGTGAAACTAAATTGGAAAGAATAGCTAGTAATGCCAAATATAGGGCAATCTTAACTATAAAGCAATATTCATTCCACTTTCTCAATGGAAAGATTAAAATTTTCGAAAGGGAGGATGGTCAACTTACACATAGAAACACATAGGGATATGCAAAAAACAGTTCAAACATCTACTTATATTTTTTATTTCATTAAGTGAATGTTTAAAAACATCCACCTAATTCAAACTCTGGCAAGGGTGTCTTCAACATATAAGAGCTACCATTTTATTCTTTGAACAGAATGTTCCAGAACACATTCGCTACTCTCAGTTTGAGACATGGCACTCCTTGAATCATGTGTGATGCTGTCTCTGGAAGTTGTCTCTTAAGCCACAGGTACCCATTTATATAAGCAGCTTTTTCTTTTAAAGAAAAATTCATCCTCATACAGGCATAGATTTTGATGTTCATGATAGACCCATCTCTTGTATAGTTTTTTGAAGTGATTTTCAGAAGATCAGTTTAGAACATTCAATACTTGAAATTGTGAAGTCACAGCCCCCAGAATCATGACTAATTCTGTATTCAATTTCTTTACTCCTTTTTTTATTGATCTCAGCAGATGACTTTCATCTTTTTCAGGGGGACAGAGGGTGAGGTCATTTCAGCCCATTGTGACTTCCAAAAGCAGCACTTGAAAGGACCCAAATATAAAGCAAGTTTGTCTCTTCTACGGGATAATAATTTGGGAAGAAAGCAAATGTCACCCCTATATTTGAGCACAGTTGGTGTATTATAAGGGAATCCTGACTTTAAGATAAAATGTCAGCTGATTTAATGAGAGTTTTGACCTTGTGCTTCATTTCATCTTTTAACTCTTTATCCACTAGTTAGTAACGTGAACTTCCTGAAAGACAGGAAGTTTGTATTGTTTGTATTGCAAACACCAACAATCGTGAAAGGCTTATTTTTGCATTAATGTTCACCTCCAATGTATTTTCTGCCTCATATACAAACAAGTATCCAATTTCCAGCCCCCAAATATGTTAAACATCATCTCTTCAATGTCTTCAATAACACAGCAAAGACATCTTTCATGCAAAACTTAATTTGGGGCCTAATTATCTTAGTGTGAAAACCATAAACACCAAACAAAAGCAAACACAATATCCAGATATCTTTAAACAATAACACCCAGGTTGAAGGACAAACGCTCAGATTAACCAGTGGGACCGGAATGTAAACTTCTTGTTTGTGATTCCTCCAAACCATCCAGCCACTGGAGTATCATCCTCCCACAAAGCTTATGGTAGCACTAATAAAACTGACTAACAGAATGAGTAAGCTTGAAGTGTTGGAACGCTGGGACATTTCATACTCACATCAGGCTGGTTATATCTTTCACTTCCCCTGTTTCCCTAACTTTTGTCATATAAAGGTTTTTACATTTTTCCTTGGCAATTAATAACCCTGACTAACATGTGTTTTCACTCTCCTATGCCGTGCTCCCAGGTCTAGAGGATTATCAACCAGGATTGCTTTAGATACAAGTAATCACAACCTGAATAACAGCCCAAGAGTGATTAAACTCATAGAGCTTTCTTCTCTGTCACTTTTTTTTTTTTTCATGTAGCAAGATGTCTGAAGGTAAGCAGTCTGGCAATGGGAAGGTGCCTTACTGTGTCATTAATGTCCCAGGCTCCTTCTATCTTTTGGTTCCACTGTCCTTAGATGGGGATTTCACTTTCACTGTCCTAGATGCTGCTATACCTCCAGGCATGGCATCCTCACTCTAGGCAAGAAGGGAGTAAGAGCAAAGGGGAAAACACAAAGAGAAGATGCCATATGAGTCAGTCTGTTTTTAGAAGCTATCCAGAAAGTTCCATCCACTGACTTTCACGAACACCTCTTTTTGCCAAAAATGGATCACACAGCCTCTCCTAACTGTAAGGGAGTGTGGGAAACTGGGGATTTGAGCTGGACATTACTCGTCCAAATGAAATCAGATTTATGTTAGAAAGAAAGGATTAGGGGGGCACCTGGATGGCTCAGTAGGGTAAGCATCTGACTTCAGCTCTGGTAATGGTCTCATGTTTTGGGAGTTTAAGCCCTGCATTATGTTCTGCACTGAAAGTGTGGAGTCTGCCTGGGATTCTTTCCCTCTCCCTCTCTCTGCCCTCCCCCACTCAAAATAAGTCAGCAAACTTAAAAAAAAAAAAAAAAGATAAAGAAAAGAAAGGATAGGAAAATGGATCACAGGAAGGAAACCACTGATGTCTGGCACACAGAGGTATATGTGGGATGAACAGAAAAGGCTAAGGGTCTCCTTGACATCTGGGAGGGTTAAGGCTATTATTCACAATTGTTTTTGTGCCAGGGAACTAGGGGAGCTAGTCTCCTCATTTGCTTCCATTTCCTTATCTCTGAAAATTCTTACAATAGTCTTCTTCTTAGACCCTATTCTAGTAATTTTATAATTATCATTTCTTAATGCAAACATGACAAGACATGTTCTCCTTTCATAACAGAACCAAAATTTTGATGGACAGCAATATGCCCAGCTTCAGATAATGGATAATGACTGATCTAAGCCAACGATGGCAATATTATTTCCTTTTGCTATTAACTTATCTTTAGTAACAGGCATGTGACCTAGTCCTAACCAATGAGTGGAAATAGATTGGGGTCTCCATGAAGGATTAGGATGTTTAATTAAAAAAAATAATAATGATAGCAGAGCTGCATGAGGAAAAGCTGTCCCCCCACCTCCATCTCTCTATTCTTTCCTGTTTTGAACACTGTCATGAAGAAACTTTGTGTTGGGAGCTGTGGCAGCCATGAGGTAACCATGACCATGAGGCAACAAGCCGGAAAGAGACTAGGTCCTTCATGATATCACTGAGCTACTAAACTAACCCCGGAAACTTTTACCTCCTAGACTCTTGTAAGCAAATAAATATCCTTATGGGTTAAGCCATATTACCTGAGTTTTCTGTTACTGGTAGCTGAAAGCATTCATAATTCAGATACCACCTTAACATCAACCTCCATTTCTTATGGGGCAAAAGTAACCACATTCATTGCTTTATCGTTATGGCACCGCCTTAGGGTTCTGGCACTCAGTGGATCTTCCATAGCCTAGAAGACCATATATTTACCTCTTTCCAACCCTAAAGAACTCTTCATCTAAGACTGACAAGATAAATTAGCTAGAATTAAGGTGAAACCAATCCAAAAGAAATAAAAGCAAGCAAGAAAAGCAAAGAATCAGATGAACATCCATGCTAGGTAATGTGAAGGTATATGCTTAAAGAGTCTCAGTTTTTTAGGGGAAAAATGCATCACCTCTGCTTAAATGAGTGAAATTAAGTTATAATCATGAGGGTGTGTCAGTTAAAGTGTTTCATGAAGAGGAAAGGGAGACTGTTCTCCCCATTTAATTCGGCAGAGGATGCGGCTGTGGGCAGGCGAACACTGCAATGGGAAGGTCCCAAGGCCATCATCCAAAATAGTAATGCGTCCAAGACAGAAAAGTTTGTTTCTGAGTTGACAGAGGCGGGACAGGTGGTGATATAATTGATGTCTTCAAAATTACAAAAGGCACAGACACAGGGAAACATGGGTTGATACACCAAACCCAAGGATAGAGGAATTACAACAACCCTCAGGAAAGACCTCAAACTTCTCTCTCAGTTTCCAGTTTTCCTCAGTTTAACCCCTTCTCCAGCCAAAGTGCAGCCAAAGTGGATCATTTAAAAATTCAAACATTTCATATCTTTCCTCTGCCTAAAGATCTTCAATGGCTCACCATTGCTTTTGTGATAAAAACCCAAAGACTTTCCAGCATCCACAAGGTCTTTCATGATCTGCCCCTGCCCGTCTCACCCCCTTTATCTCCTACCACACTGTCCTCTGCATGTCCCGCCTGCCATCTTCTTTCAGTGCATAGATTCTACCCTACTCTCTGAGGCTGCAAGACCATGAGACACCATGGGCATCTTCACTCATCTAATGGCTACCTATACTTGGCTTCTGAGAATATACTCCTTTTTACAGAGAGGACATCCCTCACCATGCTCCACTCCAAAGCCAGTGTGGTATACTTCCAGTAACAAGCTCTTCTTCCCTCTTTATAATGCTCATGATACTTGGGACTAATGGGATTAATAACTGTTCTCTCCTCTAAATTGTAAGAGCCTTGAAGGCAAAGATGTCTGTCTCTTCCACCCAGATTTTGGCATAGAGTAAGCTTCCATACACACATTGAATGACTAGTTGTAACTTACCATGATTCTGACACCATCTTGGGAGGAAGGGCTTTGTTAACAGTTCAAGGACACATATGAAAAACAGACTCATGATAAATTAATAAAGACAAAAAAAAAGAATTATCAAGGCTGATTTTAGTGAGTGGGGTATACCTTTTACTATTTCAGTTAGGCATCAAGGAAAAGTCAGTGTCCTTCCAAACATGCCTGTGGTTCTGGACAACTGAGTTTAGGGTACAAGTGAAGGAGTCAGACAGCCCTGGATTTGTGTCCCAGATTTTCTACTTCTCAGCCATGTGATTTGACATAAACCTCTAATTCTTCAAAGCCTTAGTCTCCTCATCCATAAAACAATAAAAATGTTATCAATAGGGGTTTAAGAGGATTAACTGACTTGATATATGGGAAGACCTTGCCCCAGTGCTTGTCAAAAATGAGCATGTACTGAACATTAGTGGCGGTTCTTGGATGTTCTAACAATCATTATCAGAGATAGAATATAAATCCGAGTGGATTGAAATGGTAAGAGATTAGTAGATGTTAGACAGTATTGTTATGGATGTTGTTGTTGTTATTTGTGGCCGAAGAGTACTAGTTCCCACCTTAGCACATGGCTTCTTTGCAGTTGGGCTGCTCTGTGTTTGTCTCAGTCACTACCCTGGCCCAATGCCCAGCACAGTGCTTAACACGTGGCGTTATGCAGAAAACAGTTTCTGAAGGGATACTTGAATCAAACGTCTAAACCAGTGTGATAATCCAGACATTCTTATAAGAAAATAGAAAGAGAAAGGCAGTGTTTAGCAGAGGAAGGTATAGGAAAGAGGAAAAGGATTGTTTTCATTAAAAAAAAATTATAATAATAAAAGCTTTAGAGCAATAAGACTAGAAGTTCAATTTTAATGGCACAAACAGAACTCGTTGAGAATCTTGTGCTATGATGTGGTCAAAACAGAAGCCGATAATGAAGGCAGCAGCATTCAGAGCCATCACATCTATGACCAGCTTTCAGACCCTGAAAAGTTGATTAGAACATTCCAGACAAGTGCTGCATTGTCATTCCAAAGCAAGACTCTGAACCCTCTCCCACCCCTCACCCACTGATATTGCTTTCTCTACCAGTGAGGCCTTTATGAAGCGAGGGCTCCTGTTCTCTCTTCTATCTTGTTCCATGACAATAATATCCAAAGGGTTTTCCACCCCTAAAAGGAAGCTTTGGTGAGTACCTTATTATAACTATTACATGTGACACAAGGCCTGCCACTAATATAAGATGAATAAGAATAAATTACCCAAATAGGACAGAAAAGCCATCCGCTTAAAGAAAGGCCCACTTTCTTGAAACTCTGAGGCACTGAAACCATTTAGAGTCTGCTGTCAAGATTCCTACCAGTGCTCATTACCTCGGCCAGCAGTCCCTCTGGACTACTAAAGGCTTATATGAAATATATATAATCACAGGCTGCAATGCCTAAGTGCAACAGGATGATTTAAAAGCACTATGATAGGCTTCACCCACGATATTCATCTCTTCCTGTCTATTCTTTGGTGATCCAGACAAAAAGTTGGAATGCAATCTGTATATTGATATTCCCTGAAAAGGATTTCAGCAGCTCTCCAGGAAAGATTGCTTAAGCAGTTTTAGAAACCTCAAACATTCTGAATTTATGGTGCTTACAGACAGAGGTTCTATTTCATAAAAATTAAGCCCCACTAAGTGCAATCTTCCATTCCAGCCACAGTGAGAGTAGCCAGGAGTGGGTAAATGCATCTACTTTGGTATGAGATAGACTTGGGGTCGCCTCTCAGCTCCTCACAGAACTCTGAGTGAATTAGAAGATGTATTCAACTTTCCTGAGCCTCAGTTACACCTTTAGACAAATTATGTTATGCATGCCTGGCAATGCAAAAGCTCAATAAATGTTACATGTCATTGGTATTAATGTTGTTGTTGCTGCTGTTATGGTGGTTGTTTTTTCTGGCAGAGGCCACTAGTGCTCACCCAGGCACAGAGCTGGAATGCAGCTCCGAGCTCTGGGATAGTTAGGCAGATCCAAATGACTGAGTACTGATCAGTGGAATATGGCAGAAGTAATGTACACCGCTTCCTGGAAGGACCCACAGAAATCTTCAAGGCTCTCTCTTATACTCTTTCTTATTCCTTTCTCAGTAACCTGATGACTACGTGTTGAAGTTAGAACTACAAAGTGGAAGGAACATGGATACTACCCAAGAACGTCCCAGAAGAGTCACACTTCAGAAACATACATGATGGGTTCTGAATGAATAAGACATAATTTCTTTTTTTCTTTTCTGGCCTATGTAACTGTTTGGGAATGCTGTCCTGTGCATCATAGGATATTTAGCAGCATCCCTGGCCTCTAACAACTGGATGCCAATAGGATCCTATCCCCTAATTGTGACAACCAAAACCATCTCCAAACATTACCAAATGTCAGCAGGGTGGGGTGGGAACAAAATCACCCCTGGTTGAAACCCAGAAGATCACCATCACTGTTGCCTTCATGATCCTCATCACTGATAGTCTAGTCCTTCACGACCCCTTTATAATAATAGCCCCCAGTCACAAATATAGTCCAGCATATTTTTTTAGAAGAATATGTTAAAGGGTGCCAAAACTTAAAAGAAGGTAAGGGTTCAAGTGGTAAGCACAGTTTTAAGGGCCCAAAGAGCAAAGTCAAAACCAAAATAAACATAATAATATAAAAAAATAAATAAAAGTAAAAAGTTGGTTTGATCATTTCAGTAGCCTAGAACAAAATTGTCTTTTTAAAACAGAAAACTAAACATCTAGATCTAGGGAGTTCAATGTGTTTAACAAATACATATAGAATATTTACTATAAGATAGGCACTGTGCTGAACATAAAGTAGTGAATAAAACATAGTCCCTGCCCCAATTTAGATGAAAGATAAGTACAAATATGGTGGATTTTTCTAAGAACCTAAACATAGCTTTTAACTGACCGTTGTGACAGGCAGAACTCCACAGATGCCCCTCTAGGATTCCTGTTCCTTAATTCTTCTAATCTAGGTGCTTCATTGAAGGGACTTAGTTTGCAGATGTCATTTAGATTACTAGTCTGCTGACTTTAACATTGGGCGGTTATCCTGGATTACTTGAGTTGTCCAATGTAGTCACATGAGGCCATAAAAGCAAAAGTGGAAGGTAGAAGAGTCAGTGAGGACGAGATAGAAGAAGAGAGATGCAGCCGATGGGAAATCAAAGATTCCAAACACGAGAACTCAGATGTGTCAGAATGGTTCTGAGACACAGGAGCTACAAGTCGGGACTGAGCAGAGACCAGTAGGAGCTAAGGGTCATCCCCAGCTAATAGCCAGCAAGGAAAGAGGGACTTCCACAAAGAACTGCATTCTGCCAGCAACCTAAGCTTGGAAGTGGTTCCTTCCCAAGAGCCTCCAGAAACAAACACAGCCCCTTGTTTTCAGCCCCACAGGACTTATATTGGGCTTTTGACCCCCAGAAACTGTACCAAATGTATGTTGCTTTTGGCCACAAAGTTCATTAAAAATTATTATGGTAACAACAGAAAACTAATACACCACTAATGCCTTAAATATTGCACAAGAGGATAGGTTGGAGAAAAAGAATATTAAAATATATCTTATCGTTCATCAATCTCAGGTTTGCTAAGATTTTGATAGGTGCCCATTTGTGAAATAAATGAATTCATTCCTATATTCATTCATTTGTTTAAAAAGAGATATTGAGTATCCCCTCTTTGTTGGTCCCTGGGAAAGGTGTTGAAGATACAATAGTGAAAAAGATATTGTTCTTTACTTCTAATTGCTCATACTAGAAGTGGAGGATGGAAACCTGGACAGTCATTACAGAGAAATGTAATAGAAACCTTAACACAACCTTAATATAAACGTGATAAAAGTATGAACAAAGGACAAGGGAATAAGGAGTAAAAACCACAGCTAACGTTTACTGATACTTGTCTCACTGATCTTTATAAGCCAATTGGGTAGGATCATGATCCTTTCCATTTTGCAGATGAGGAAGCTGAGTCACAGGCAGGTGAAAAAACCAGGCCTAAATCACCATCAGTAATCGGTGGCGTTGAGATTCTAACCCTGGTGGTCTAACTCCACAGCCCATGCTTTTACACACCTCATTGTGCTCTCTTTCAATGCCAAAGAGTTGGGTAGCTTCAGAACAGGGCCAAGATTTGGGATGAGTACCTTTATCAAAGAGAGGAGGGACAGCAGAAAGAAACGTCTTCAGTAAATCCAGAGCTTTGGGAAGAAGGCACATGGTATGGCATATGCAGGGAACAAAGGAGTGTCCTGTATCAGGATGAAGAAAGATTGATGGCAGATGAGACTAAAGCGTAAATTGTCCTAATCTGAAGGTCTTGGATCAATCAGTTATTTATTTCATTCTGACGCTGCCGGAAGAATCTATCCAAGAGGCAAATAATTTCCACCAACTTGTATATGATTTTCAACATTGTTTCAGGGGATATTGGTGTATACTCTTAGGCATCCAATGCATAACCCTCAAGTATAATAATATTTATTAATACAACTTAGAAAATACCATTGAAAATACAGCAAAATCCTAAAAGATTCTATTGACTCCAAGAAAGCAGGAAGAAGTACAGATGCATGCAGGAATTCAACTCTATCTTCCATCAGCTTTTTCTATCCAAATCCATAGTTACTGCTCAGCTTACGAATCATGTTAGTTCACAATAAAATAGGCAGCAAATCTATATGCTAGCTTTGAGAAAATTTCTTGAGAGCAACAAACCAACTGTTCAAATCATTACCACACAAAATAGATAAATATGGTATATAGAAGCAAAAGCATTTGTTGGTCAAAGACTCAAAAACTCTTCCACTTTTTTTCCTGATATAGAAAGAATCATCATATACATTAGGCGATCTAATCTGTTATTTAATATGGTAGCCACCAATCATATGTGACTATTTAAATTTAAATAAAGTCAATTTAAATACAATTTTATTACTTAGTCCTACCAGCCTTGTTTCAAGGCTATAGTCATGAGGCTAGTGGCCACTGTACTTGTCTAAATACATATGAAACATTTGCACCATTGCATAAATCTCCATTAGAAAAAAAAAGGTATTTATTTAGATAAAAGTAGTGATTTATTAGACATGCCTAAGGTGATTCAGTTTACCTTAAATTTATATAATTAAATTGGTCTATTCTGGGGTCTTTTGAGGTTCTGAGTTTTTGTCTTAATCATCCATATGTACTCCATTCCTCTTATTATCAGGAGATTCTGAACCAAGAGACTCTTCAATAGTCAGGACCAAGCAGTTATTAGGCACCAGCTCTGTTGCAAGCTTTGTGCTAGGCATTTCACATCTGTAAGGTCGCTGAAGTCTCAAGACTCCCTGAAAGGCATGGTTATTCCCATTTTACAGATGACAAGGCTGAAGCAAAGAGAGAGCACCACATCTTTTCACAGATAAAACTAACAAGCATTTATTTCTTCCTAAATAGATCCACTACTCCTGGAAGAAACAGAATACACAGACTGAATAGTTAAGTTTTCCACAGATGAGGTTCACTTACAGGGAAATCAGAGTTCTTTTCATACGATTGTAGGTTTTTGGTTTTTTTTTTTTTTTAATTGCTAAAATCATCCTGCTCTGGCAATGGCTGAGAAGTGACTCAGAGAAGTATAGGGCAAGGGAAATAAAAGGGAGTCTGCCCAGCTGGAAGAACTGAGTCAGATATGCATATCATCAGTCCCCAGAGCCTCCATACTTCTGCCAGAAAGACACCCAGAGTTACTTTGTTATAACTTCTCTTTTCCAATATCTGCAAGGAATGTACTTGACATTTATTTTTAATCTGATTTTCCCTTCACAAAAGCATGGAGGGTCTGACCCCTAGCATCTATGATGGCATCCAGTGATTTGTGCCTCCAGGTAGTCCCCTCCTGTACAGAATAGGACTGGTGTGAGTAGCCAACAGGATATTGCAGAAACGATGGCGTGTCACTTCACTTCTGAGGCTAGGTCTTAACAGACATTAAAGCTTTTGCCTTGTTCTCTCTCTGGAGGAAGCCAGTCGACCTATGACGAAGATATTCAAGAAGCCTGTGGAGAAAAGCCCACATGGGGGCTTCCCTCCAACATCCAGCACCAACTTGCAGGCATATAAGAGAGACACCTTGGAAGGGCATCCTCCAGCCTCAGTCAAGCTTTCAGATGACTGTAGATTTGGCTGACATAGAGAGACCTAGAAACAAAACCACCCAGCTAAGCCTGCCCCTAATCCCTGACCCACAGACACAGCATGAGACTATTAATGTTTATTGCAGTTTCAGGCTAATGCATTTCAGTATAATTTGCTATGAAAGATTAGATAACTAACACAGAAAGTTTCTCAAGCTTTATGCAGTGGCAACTCTACAGATGAAATATCTCACACACTGCTAGCTCTCTCTCCATAATTATATCTTATCTTGGCACCCAGGCTAAAAGCCTTTTGCAGGCAAGCACCGTGTCTTATACATTGTTGTATTCTTCCTTCCCATGCTTACTGATTGAGTGGGATTGTGACTTTCCTTCTTCCTCTTTGACTACTGAAATCATTTTCCTTAACTCTTGGGTCTCTTCTCTTTAGAGTTCCTCCTGAGCAGAGCCAGAAAAATTGCATGTGTTCTATCATAATCACAAAATATGCATGGCACTCAGCAAAAAGAGACTACATAGCCTTTTCAATGACCAGACAAAGATTGCAAGGACCCTGGATTAATTTGTTATGAACACCTTCTCCCATAAGTAAGCTGCTATACATGGGCGGAATAAATTACATTAGCAAATTTGCTTATTATCTATTTCCTACTCCCTGCATATAGGCTTTACCCATAAACTACATTCATTCCACACTTACTAGACATGCAAGACACGATGTATGATGTAAATTCTATATATATCGTCTGTTTTCAAGGAACTCATAATCAGATTTAGGAGACTTATCATAAAGATGCTAATATTTACTCGATTCACTTCTACACCTAAATAGTACATTAAGAAATCAAAGAGAGTGAAAGCTAAGGGCCAGTATTAACAGATCTTCAAATGAACAGGTTATTGCTGTGAGCTGAATTGATCAGAGCAAGCTTCATGGAGGAACAAAGCCATAAGAATGGTTAATGGTAGTAGATGTCATTATAAATGCCACCAGTTTCATCCAGTGGTCCTGGGCATAGACATGCTTGCACATCTCAGGTTCTTGTGATTGGGCAGAACCACATGACTTAGCTGTACCCAAGGGGGTATGAGAAAACGTAACATATTTCTATTCAGGGCTAAATCAGGGAAAGATTCATGTTCAATTCTCCAGTCTCTCTTCCCTAAGAAGGTAACATATTCTGGCTGGCACAGCTAAGTAAGCTGGGGGCTCCAACAGGGGCTGGCCCTGAATAACCAGAAGAAGCAAAGCCCCCTGACAACGTGGGGTGAACTTGAACTATGAGCAAGAAATAAACCTTCCTTTGTGTTACACTATTGGAATTTGGGGATTAACATTGCAGCACCATCTAGACTCTCCTAACTAAGACAGAAAGATTGCTAGTGCATAGCTAATAATCTTTAGATGTCAAGAGAGTTGGAGAATTGCAAAGGTAGAGGTGGAGGTAGTTTAAAAGTCACATGTCCCATGACCTTTCTCAATAACAAATCTGTGTGCATAACAGGACTTAGCTTGTTATGACATATCTTAATAGAATTGAAGGTTTTTAAATAAAAACATAAAGAAGGTTGGAAAGGCAGCGGGAGAATGAGCTACTGCCCTCGGGTGATCATGACAGATCTCAGAGTAACAGGATTATTGATGCTTTGGCCAGCAGCATTCCTTTTTCTTCACTTTCTTTTTCTTTGAGATTACAAGTCATATATTTCCATTTGGAAAACAGTATTTCATAACCTCTAAACCTAACATGAGTCCTGTGAAACCCTAGTCTACAGTTGAATGGCCAGAAATAAAGACTTGGAATTCCTTCAAAGCTATCCCATTTTACACAGCAATGCTTTCTCTCTCTACCAAGAAAGTGCTCCTGCGTGATGAATTCCCCACTCTCGCTGTATATTACACTTACTGCTCTATGCCTGTCACTCCCTATTCTCTTCCTAGTTGTTTGTGCCTTATTAAATTCAACACTTCGAAGCAACCAATAAGAAGCAGACAGGCCCAAGAAACCCTTTCTCTTATAATCAGTGTTCCCTGTTTTCTAGGAACAAATAACGTTTTCCAATCAATTCATGGGTGGGATTCATTGTCAATTTACTTCCTTTGTAATGCATTGTTTGTCCATGAGTAGCAAATGGTCTTCAGTGAGAAACTGGTGATAAATTTTACCTAAATTTTTCACAGGGACATTATCACCCATGTTACCTCTTCCAATCAAACCTCTTTGAAATTGGTTTGCAAATAGAATTTAAGAGTCTAAAGATAAAATCCAATAGCCTAGCCATCCCTGCCTATTATTCCCAAAGTAAAACTCCAAGCCACTCATCTCAGGATATGCATTACAATATCAGGTAGAAATTCACAGGCGCACCTAAGCTCTGAATATCTTTAAATATATGTGCGTTTGGGAGTGAGGGGATAGGGGGAGTGAAGGAGGAGAAGAGGGCACTTCTAAAAAAAAATATTTTAATTCTGTACATTTTAGAGTGTCTCAGTCTTTTGCCTTTAAACACTGTACTAGTCCAGATTTGAAGAGATTTCCCAGGTTAACCAAGTCCCAAGGAACTGACCTCAGATTAGTCTCTTATCTAAGTAAAGTTTCCAGCAACTCAACAGGAAGAATTTGTAAAGTTTTGCTAGAGATTCAAAATATCCTTAAAACATCAAACTTGATGATCATACCAATTTCACCTAAATCCTTTAACTCCTGTAGAATACCAATTCTTCTGATTTTTGAGAAACATTATTCTTATGCCATTGGTTTGCAGGGCAGAATGTATCAGTAAGTCTCTTTGGTCCTAAGTAAGAGAAACCAAGTTAGACTAGGCTAAGATAGAAGGGGGTTTTTTTAGAAGGGTAGACAAGTGTGCTAAAGACTCAGATGCAGAGATGCAGCCAGCTTCCTCAATGCCAGGAAACAGAAGGCAGGCATGAACATAGGGAATAGTCTCCTTCTTTCTTTGCTCCTCAATCCTTATAGAGAAATATCACCATCCACAGATCTCAAGTATACCTGTCAAAACTCTAGCCTCATACAGAAAATTGACTGCCTACCTCTGAATCTCAAATTCCAGGAAGAAACACCTTGGTGGGGGGAGGGGGGAGGGGAGAGGATCAGCTTTGGAGTAGGTATCCAACTCTAATCAAAATAACTTTCTCTAACGATCCATGTTGTGACCCAACATGAGTCCATGGGCTCAGGCCCAATGGTCTACTCTTCCAGAAAAGGAGAAGAGACTTTTGAAAAGAAAATATGATTGTAGACTCCACAGCTACCCCAGAAATACCAATATAGGTAAATGGGAGCCAGAGTGTAAGCAAGGGGCACCATGACTACAAACAGTCCCATCCACATTTTCCAATAATAGAACATCAAGTACTCATATGTGACACCAACAGAGAAGGATGGTCCTTTTTTTTTTAATTTTTTAATCTTTATTTATTTTTGACAGAGAGAGAGAGACAGAGAGACAGAGAGAGAGAGAGAGTGCAAGCAGGGAAGGGGCAGAGAGAGAAGGAGACACAGAACCCGAAGCAGGCTCCAATCCAGGCTCTGAGCTGTCAGCACAGAGCCGGATGCAGGGCTCGAACTCAAGGAGATGGTCCTTCCTTGATATCCAGAAATCTTGCACAACTACCTACCATTATGTACCTTTTTTCACACTGTATCAGAACCATTTAAATAAATTATATCGAAACCAGTTTTTTTTAAATTTTTTTTTCAACGTTTTTTATTTATTTTTGGGACAGAGAGAGACAGAGCATGAACGGGGGAGGGGCAGAGAGAGAGGGAGACACAGAATCGGAAACAGGCTCCAGGCTCCGAGCCATCAGCCCAGAGCCTGACGCGGGGCTCGAACTCACGCACCGCGAGATCGTGACCTGGCTGAAGTCGGACGCTTAACCGACTGCGCCACCCAGGCGCCCCTCCAAACCAGTTTTGCATATGTTGATTTCACAATGAAATTATAGACAGCATTATGTTACCACTATAATGGATGTTGTGTTCAGCTTGTTACGTTACCACCTTAGGAAAAGTCCCCTAGAATTTCTATCTCAAAAGACAATCTCTCCTCATCAGCCTGCATGCCATCAAACTGACAGACAAAAGCAATTCACCTACCCATAATGCCGCCAACAGTCTAAGGGGACACTGCTTGACCAGTGCATTCTCAGCATGTTTTAAAACAGTCAACTTTTGAATCAGAGAGATACTTTCAAAATGCCATTCTGTTTTTAAAGGGCTCTATAAAAATTAGGAAGGTGTCCAGGATTGGTGACGTATTCAATATGTCATCCAGGAACCTAAATATCCTGTTGTGTTATTTAAAAGGATTGTGCTGAGGCAGATACCAAGGGAGTTGAAGTAATCAGAGAAAATCTCTTTGATGTTATGAGCGGGCAAACACATGTTGCAAAATCATGCTGAAAAGGACTGTATGTCCTACCTGCTGTGTGTCCCTAGGGGTGACACACTCCTGAAAAATGCTTTAAGTTGCTATAACTGCCTGTTTTCCTTCTTTGCTGTATGAATTCCCTGCAATAAGTAAATGCTTTCAGTTCCTTCTCTGTCTCACGAACACTTGTTGCCAAAAAATACATAAATAAATGTGTAGGTATTAAACAACTCCACACAAATTAAAAACTTGTAGCAGGAAGGCAGGAAGCTAATTTTCTAACATGAATTGTCCAGCTCAGGGGTCTCTAATCCTGTAATTCATTGTGATACCATTTCACTTCGACTCCAATAATACATACGTTGTGTGAGACACCTTGGGGAAAGGGCAGTTAGGTATTTCACATCAGTAGGAGATCTTCTCCCTTTGTTTCCCCCCTCCACCTCCTTTCCTTTTCTTTTTTCTCTTTAATTCTTCTACCCAGAAAAATTCTCAAGGAGCAAAAATATATCCCTCTCTGTATTTTTATAAGCTGGCCAGTTGTGTTTCCAGGTTTCTGGGGTCTTTTGAACACAGAAAATCATGCCTCAAAAATGATCCCACATTATTCTCAAAAATCAGTTTTCTCAGTCATTAGCCCAGGACACCAATTTTCCCTTCAAAAACATAACAAAACATGATCATCATTTCTGAGGACAAACCCTCACTCAGAATGATTCAAAGAGAATACAAATTTAATGATCACCCTGAGAACCCAAGTGATACATCCCAGGAAATAATAATAAAATTTATGATGGCCTTAAAAATTGTTTAACTCCTTTCTGGAATCTCTGACTTATAGGGTAGTAATACAACCAAGGACTGGCAACAACTCACCAAAGTCCAGAAGAGTTTTTGGCCTTTGAGTTTGTAGGCAAAGATGCTTAAATTGTTCCCCTTCGAAAAATAAAGATTACTTATTATTTACCTTCCTGTGCATCAGACACTCCTACAACATGCCTATAACTCTTGTGTTCTTAGGTTTCAGCTTCAAGGTCTCTGAATACATGGGAGAACTAGTAGGGTAGTGAGCCAACCTACTTGTTTTGGGTTTTTTTTGTATGTTTTGTTTTGTTTTGTTTTGTTTTGTTTTGTTTTGTTTTGTAGGAAGAGAAAAGGAAAGAGAGAGAGAGAACACTCCCCCAAAAGCTTCATAAGGAAATCTGCAAAGCAACACCGAAGAGAATGAACCAGAACACAGAAGGATACAATTTTTCCCTCCAGATGATAATACTAGGAGGAAGAAAGACTTGAAACCATTGAATGATTTTTCTGATAACCACCTAGGGCTCTCTCCAAAGAGACACATGCAAAGTTGGGCAAGTTGTTTTCTGTCCTGTCAGGAAAATATTTAGTAACAGCCGTGTAAAAGTAAGTACTCACAGCTGCCCTGAGGAGCTGTGGATTTGTTTGTAGTGTTGTTTCTTTCAACAAGTTCCTTTGTTGTTTTGTGTGTTCTCCCACAAAGGCCTGGCCTTCTGCAGATAGATTTACCATTCTCTCTGCATGAATACTGTCTGGAAGCACAGAGACCATCCAAGCTGGCTCTATCTGATGGTCCTGGTGCTACAGGGTCCTAAGAGTGACCCGCAGAATGAGAATGGAGATATTTATAGTGGCTGATCCCCTGGGATGTGGTGAAGCTTAGTTGGCTTGCAGCTGTTAGTTTCTTCTCTGAAGGAAAAGGCACTGTTTAAAATACTATGGATATCAGGGCACCTGGGTGGCTCAGTCAGTTAGGGGTCTGGCTTTGGCTCAGGTCACGATGTCACTGATAGTTAGTTCAAGCCCCACGTCCAGCTCTCATTCCCGGGCCTCAACCTGGCTCCCTTGCTCACTTGCCTAGGACCTAAATCCCTCTAGGAATGAGCTCTGGCCCTCATTGGCTTCTTGAGCCTTCTTCCCACCTACACACTAAAACCTACTCAGAGCCACAGACTCCACTACCTTGAGAACCTTTTCTGATGCTTACTCCTTGCCTGATACTTGTTACCACATTGTGGCTCCTGGATTCTCTACCACAGACTTTAACCACCTCTAGAGCCACCTTCCTACAATATATGACACTAACCATCCTACTACCTCCCAGACTGACCACTTATTTGAACCACCGTCTATCAGCGTACTCTTGAAACACCAGGGTAGGTCTGCCACTCAACCCAGAGACACACTATCCTCGATCCCTCCACCACAGTGCCAACTGGTTCACTGTGCTCATTAAAAAGGGACTTTTGGTTTAATGGGCATCTGGCATTTCATATCATGAAATCTGTCAAATGCAGGTTAATAGAGACTGAAAGATGCCCGGTTATTTGAGGGTAAAACAAAGGCAGTAAAATTGATATGAATGGTAAATATAATATTTTGGAGCTCTTAGTGTAAGCCAGACACTATCCTAAGCATTTTTCCTATTTTCTTGCACATGACCCTCAGAACAATTGTGTGCAGTAGATGTGATTATCACCTCTACAGCTAAGGAAATGGAGACGTGCAGAAGTTGAGCAAACTGTCCAAAGTTGCACAGGTAGTAACTAACACAGACGAGGGACTGACAAGTGAGTCCCACTCTCAGTAAGTACGAGAAATGTTTCAGGGTGCATGCACATCTCTAGCAAAGGAGAGTCATTTCATCAGGGTTCAACCAATCAGAGCTCTCTGACAGGTGTCCATACTGTGACCACAAATTGTTAACTCTGAAGCTTCACGTGAAAACATAACCTAAACTCAACCCACTTGAGGTGATATTGTTCCGTTCGCAGGGAAGGCATTTTTTAATCCTGACGCAGATGAAATCGAGTTGATTATCCAGACATTGAAACCCATGGTGTTCACACTTTTTAGTCAAGTTAGGCACTAAGACAATCTAAGTGTTTGATGTCAAGTATTTGTCGTTCTCAAGAGAATTTATACCATATTTAAGAATCTAACTGACTCTGTGATTCCAGTTTTAAGTGTGTAATTGATTACTGACTTCTGATTTTAGGTAGAAAGGTGCAAGAGAATCTGACTGTAAGTGGTACTGAAATGCTTAAGATAATTGGATTTATTATGTTTATGAGTTTGGTATAGTTGATTCAAAATATGGTTTAAAAGCTTGGAAGCTTGGGTTAGGGTTGTGAGCTTGCCCTGGCAGGTGTTGGAAGTATTTTCAAAGAAAGTAAAAGTGTTAAATTTGTAAGTGTCCTTTAAAATATTGATAAAGAAAGGTAACTAACTAAATGTAAAAGACCATTTAAATAGAATTTACTCTTTTATGGAATTTATAAGTTGTACAAAAGGAGTTTGAGTTAATTTAAGTTCTTTAAAAAGTTGTTTAAAAATATATAATTTTAGGGCCTCCTAGGTGGCTCAGTCAGTTAAGCGTCTGACTCTTGATTTCAGCTCAGGTCATGATCTCATGATTCATGAGATTGAGCCCTATTAGAGCCTACTTGAGATTCTCTCTCTCCCTCCTCTCTCTGCCCCTCATCCAGCTCATGCTCTCTCTTTCTCTCTCAAAATAAATAAATAAACTTTAAATATATATGTGTGTATATATACATATATATATACATATATATACACACACACATGTGTGTGTGCGCATGTGCAAGTGTGTGTGTGTGTGTGTGTGTGTATATACACACACATATATATAATCTTAAATAAACATTAATTAAAAACTCAAACTAGTATTAATACACCTCTCTGCATACAAAGTGCCCTTAAGCCACTAAAAAACTCACACTAACGGACCCATAAGCAAGAGTAAGCATTCCAAAGCATAAATCTGGTCATGTCATACCTAAAATCCCCTTTTGGTCATCCATCACACTGAAGAGAAATCCCAAACTCCTAACCAAGGTCTCTGAGGTGCTACAAAACTGACCCCTGGACACTTATCCTACCTCATCTTCAATTACCTTCCTCCTTCCCCAGCACACTCACTATAGCCAGTCATGTTGGCCTTTTTTTTTCCCTCCCTAGTGCATCACAAGTTCATTACTGCAACAAGTCCTTTATATTTGCCATTCTCTCTACCTGGTATACTTTTCCCAAAATTTTTTGGATGGCTAGTTCCTGTTTAACATTTAATTCTCTGCTCAAATGTCACCTCCTCCAAAAGCCTCCTCTAATTGTCCCTTCCTCCAGTAATCTCTGACATAGTAATATAGTTTAAAGTCTTAGAAGTATCCTCGATGTCTGAATTATCGTGCCCATTTATTGGTTCACATATTCATTTTCCTTATTCCCCAAATAAAATAAAAGATCAACAAGGGCAAAAGCTTCTCTTTCCTAAAATATTGCCAGACACATATTAGGTGCTCAATAAATATGTTACATGAATGAATACACTTAACTAAATAAAACTTGCCTTTGTCTTAAATGCAAAGTTATTTTAAAAACAGATCTCTACATAACATTGAGTCTGTAAGACCCAGTTTTCTGAGGGTTATTTGATGAATATGATTATGTTATTTTGGGGTTAATGTCCATGAACTTCTGAAAATAGGCCAAATGTCAAGCAGAATATACAAGCAAATATGATCCCTCCCCAGGACACTTGCCATCCAAATTACAAGCATTCAAAAATCTTGGCGAGATGCCTATGCTAATAAGAAAGTGATCCAGTATTCATGAGAATTTGAAAAGCCATTATTTTTGCCTGAAATCATCTTGGCTTTTCCATAATTAATATGTCATTATCATCAGAAGGCTAACAGATCAGGATGGTAAAAGCATTGTTTCATAGAACAACACTCATAGGAACGACGGTGTTATGTGAAATACCACAGTGACTTTTGATAAAGGAAAATAATCCAAAATCTGAGGCTAATGAATGTAGAAACTGACTAAACAGAAAGAAGATAGAAACAGTTGGCATCAAGACAGAAAGGTAGGTGTTTAAGCAAATCCAGAAATGGAAATCAAGTTCCAAAGATGCATGGGAAGAGACAACTTCCAAGTACTCATGGGCCATGGGAGATAATAAGATCAAAGTCCTATGTTCTGTACCTAGTGATTTTTCTTTCATGGCTCTTCCTTGATTTGGTCAGGAAGAAAGTGGTCTTGGACACCTGCTAATCCATTCCTCCATTCTCTCAACTTTCTAACCCTACATCAAACAAGAAAGGCAGGTATGGTCTATACTACAATACACTGGCATTGGTAGAAATGTCTGCCCCAAACTCTTGGTCTATTATCCAGCATGAATCTAAGACACAATTAGATCAATAGATAGCATCTTTTGTTAGACTAACACTTGCAAACATTATCAACTGTGCATTTTTAAACATTGTGTGTGTGTGTGTGTGTGTGTGCATGTGTATAAAAGAATTGCTAGGAAAAATATTTTTTATAGCTAGGAAGTCATTTGTTCCCTTTGACAAAGTGGTATGTTTCCTTTTGTAGCTAATGGCAGTCACATAACTCACTTCTTTGTTTGTTTGTTTGTTTTGTTTTTCTTGTCTTGCTAATCCAAGAAGTTCAGAGCTCAGAGCAGGAGTATTCTTAGTTTAAATTGTCTGAAACAACTTTCTCCCTCCTTCTCCTTTTTCATGCCTTGACCTCAAATATACAGATATGTTTACATTTTTGTTGTTCTTTTCACATGTGTATTTTCTTACGAGTTGGTAAAAATTTGCTTTGGAAGTGTTTGTGATAAAAGGAATGAATAATTTAGTAAAATTTTAAAACTGTTCTACCAAAAAAAAAAAAAAAAAAGTATGTCCTAGGTTCTCACCAGATTGCAGTAAATGTCCAGAAATAGCTCAGAGCTGAGGTATCTCCAGAGAGTTGGGGGACAGGAGGGCAAAGAATACTTAAAAACAAGGAATTTTAGTCTGTACGTACCATTTTCTATGAAACATAAAAGGAAAATACCCATATAAAGGCTGGCTGATATATGTGGAGGTCTATAGGGGAAATAAGTGAATATCTGACATAAAAGGAGTCTTAGAGATCTCTATTCCAATCTCCTTGATTTGGACTAGGGAAAGTCTAAATCCATAAAATCCATTTAATCCACAGAGATTAAATGACTCTTCCAAATAAACAGGAAGTTGGTAACTGA
Organism: Panthera uncia; assembly: GCF_023721935.1. NCBI lineage: Eukaryota > Metazoa > Chordata > Mammalia > Carnivora > Felidae > Panthera > Panthera uncia. The sequence continues at coordinate 27,205,993 of NC_064816.1, forward strand.
ATCATGCCTGGAATCTGGGCCCTGCTTTCCAGGATATGAGTTTGCTAATACTTGAGAAACTATAAGCATTGGAAGGAAGATTTTAGTCTGACAAAATTTTAACCAGGAAAAATTGCACATTGCCAGTTAAAATACATTTAAGCACTTACTTTTTCTCCAATGCCATTCAATATATGAATTTTATTGTTTATTTATTTTAAGTAAACTACATTTCTTGAATGTTTCAAGTGGAAGCAAGGAGGTATGGGTACAAGGGAATACGAAGATTATAATTAAATTTCCACACATCAAGTTCCAATCATAATGAATTTCTTCTGTAATCAGCCTCTGCATCTCCCAGTTCCTCCTGACATCCTGAGTTTCAGATCCTTTTATAATTTTTTTCAAGTAATAATGTATAGGCTTATGAATTTCCCTTATATGTTAGCTTTACAATAACAATGCAAACTTTCTCTATTTCTTGACTGACTCTTAGCAGGAAAAATAAAGTCATTGGGTATTTATATAAATGAAAAGTTTCATAGGTGGCAACCAACTGGTTGATGCATATTTCAACATATTTAAAATAATACTCAATTATATTCAGTAACTTTACAAGTGGGTACATCCAAAGTCAGCATAATGCCCATATTTTAAAAAAGAAAGAAAAATAATTTTATTTGGATAGGATAGAAGCAATAATCCTGCACCTTTCTTTTCTTTTTTTACTTTTTATTTGGAGATAATTATTAATTCACATACAACTGTAAGAAATAATAGGGAGAGATCTTGGGTACCCTTCTAATTTTTCCCCCATGGTAATAGCTTGTATAAGTATAGGAAGATATCAAACCCAAGACATTGACATTGGTGCAAGCCATCAACCTTACTCAAGTTTCATCAGTTGTACATTCACACATTTGTGTGAAAATACATTTTTAACAGCTACAATTTATTTAGCATTTCTATGATCCAGTTAATCCTTACAAAACTAATTTACTAATTAGGAAAGTAAGACAAGAGGCAAAGTGAGGATGTGAAACTCAATCATTTAACTCTGAAGGCAGAGTTCTTTATACTACTCAGTAGAGGCGAGAAGCCTACATGAATGTTTGGTTCATTTGCAGAATTTTGTATATAGCTATTCCCCAAAATACTCAAATGAAATATTGGCAAAAGCAGTTAAGTACAACAAAGGGGAATATCAAAACCATGAATCAAGAGAAAAGGCAAATGAGGTTAATATAATTCAGTTTAGCACTGAGCTTCTTAGCAGACAGGGCAAAAAGATAAATAGGGTGAGACATGTAATCCTTATTGTCAAAGAAAAGAAAACACGGATGCAGAAATTTTAAAATGTATATATGTATGTCCATATACCCCATGCTTGCTCCATTGCATTTTTTTATTCAAAGTTCATAAATATCCAAAATAAAACTCAGCCAAGGCAGGCTTAATATATTAATAAAACTGTTTTTAAAAAAACACACCCCATGAGGCACCTGGGTGACTTAGTCCATTAAGTGTCTGCCTTCATCTCAGGTCATAATTTCATGGTTCATGGCTTCCAGCCCCACGTCAGGCCTTCTGCTATCCACGCAGAGCCAACTTCAGATCCTCTGTCACCCTCTCTGCCCCTCTCCTGCTTGCGCTCTCTCCCTCTCTCAAAAATAAATGAATAAAACACTTAAAACACACACACACACACACACACACACACACACACACACACACACAAACACCCCACACTGAAGGTAGCTACATTTGTGGAGAGCATAACATATAGACTTGTTAAATCACTATGAATCACACCTGAAACTAATGTAACATTGTGTCAACTATACTTCAATTAAATACACACAGTAAAACCTTGGATTGTGAGTAACTTGTTGTGCAAGTGTTCCACAAGAGAAGCAAACATCTCTCATAAATTGTAACTTGATAAACAAGAGATATCTTGCAATACGAGTAGCATGTGATATGAAACATCACGTGATCACAACTAAGCCAATGATTCTTGAAATTAGCTTTGATACACAAGTGTTTGGATTATAAGCATGTTTGCAGAATGAATTGTGTTCAAAAACCAAGGTTTTACCTTATTTATTTATTTATTCATTCATTCATTCATTCATTCATTCATTCATAACTGGTGCACTTTCCAATAATGACTACTGTCAATTCTCCCCCTGTACACTCATGCTGCTCCTTCTTCAAGGAGTGGAGTCTATCCCCGTCCCCTTGATTATGGGCTGGGCTGGCCTATCAGCTCAGGTTAATAGAATGCACACTTGTAATAGCGTTCTCATTCCATACATAGTAGTTAAGAAGCCTGGCAGCTTCCACTTTGGAGCTTTCTGGAGAAGTCAGCCGCTGTGATGTAAAGAAGCTCACACTAGACTACCAAATGATAAAACACTTTGTGGTAAGACTGAGGTAACGTGGACAGCATCCACATACCACATACCAGAGTAAATCTTTTTTTGACCATCCTGGCCAGCAAATTTGCAAGCTGAATGCAGCCCAGTGAACGATTCAGCCTATTCACAATGGAGTAGACAACTGGCCAGCTAAGTCACACTCCAATTCCTGAGTCATAGAACCTTGAGAAATAATGAATCATCATTGCTTTAGGCCACAGGGTCCAGGGTAGTTTGTTAAAAGCAGCTAATAACCGAAATAATGACCAAAATATAATCTAAAAATTCATTCTATAACTTTGCAAGTTTAGATGTATGCATCTAGGAACTAACTGCAAACCTTCACAAAACCCAGGGGACGTGGCCAATCACCACTTCATCCACCTTCTCCCTCCCATTTACTCCAATGATAACACAAGGTTGCCAGAATCTCTCTGGAGGGAGTTTCAAATCTGGTGTTGAAAACTTTTGTAGCTGCCATCGGAGGGACAGGCAGCCAGATCACCTAGCTTTGGTAGCCAAAGGGCTTGTACTCATAAGTTCCACAGGACTATAGCAATTTAAGAAGCTGTCTTAAAACAGGGGCAGTAACACCCCTACTCCACAGCTATATACCTTGGCTTGATAAACAGGAAGCACACAAAAATACCTATCTCCCAGGTTCTCTCTGGAAAGGGTTTAACTGCATACTTTCCCAGCTTCTGCCTGAGGGTTTGGTTTCTAATCAGCCTGCCTCTAGGCACTGATGGCCATCCTCCCCTTTGGGACTCTGAAGGCTCATGGCATATTCTCAAATACTCACAGCCACAAAGAACAAAGACAGTAGCTTGAACAAATACAAAGGATTGAGTGGCAATGAGAAACTTGGCCTGGATTGATTGACAAGGTTCATCTCCTACACAAGACCTGCCTGTCAAAACTGGAAGAGGTAACTGTTTTATCTAATACAGAAAGCAACACAGTCAAGGAAAATAAAGAAATAGGGGAATATGTTCCAAATAAAAGAACAGGATAAATCTCAAGAAACTGATTTTAACAAAATGGAGATAAGTGATTTACCCAACAGAGAGTTCAAAATAATAGTCGTAAAGATGTTCTCCAAGATCAGGAGAGCAATGCATGTACAGAGTAAAAAATCCTCAACACGAAGACAGAAAATATTTTAAAATCACCAAACAGGGGCGCCTGGGTGGCTCAGTTGGTTAAGCATCCCTCTTCAGCTCAGGTCATGATCTCACGGTTCGTGAGTTCAAGCCCCACATCGCAGGCTCTCTTTGGGGCCCACATTGGGGCTCTCTTTCTCTCCCCCTCTCTCTGTCTCTCCCTCACTCTTTCTCTCTCTCTCAATATAAATAAATACACTTAAAAAAATTAAAAAGATAAAAAAGCACCAAACAGAAATCATAAAACCAAAGAATACAATAATAGAACTGAAAAATTCAATGCAAGGGTTAAATAGTAGAATAGATCAAGCACAAGAAGGTTAAGTGAACTTTAATAAAAGACAGTGGAATTCATCCAATCAGAGAAGCAAAAGACAAAGAATAAAAAAGAGTGAAGATATCTTAGGACATCATCAAGCAGATCAGTATGCACACTGTAAGATGATAGGGGTCTCAGAAGGAGAAGAGAGAAAGAAAGGGACAGAAAGCTTATTCAAATAAAAACAGCTGACAACATCGCTAACCTGTGGAAAGAAACAGACATCCAGATCAAGGAAGACAAAGAATTTCCAAGAATGATGAATCTGAAGAGATCCACAGCAAAACACATTAGAATTAAAGTGACAAAGGTTAGAGATAAAGAGACAATCTTAAAATGAGCAACAGAATAGTAATTTGTTATATTAAAAATATCCATAAGACTACAAGTGGATTTTTTAGTAGAAACGTTTCAGGCAAGAGGGAGTGGGATGTTATATTCGAAGTGCTTTAAAAAAAAGAAATCCCCACCAACCAAGAATACTTTACCCTACAAAGTTGTCTTTCAGAACTAAAGATGAGATAAAGAGTTTTCCAGACAAACAGAAGTTAAAGAAGTTCATCACCACTAGATCAGCCTTACAAGAAATGCTGAAGGGAGTTCTTCAAGCTGAAACAAAAGGATGCAAATTAATTATATAAAATATATGGAAGTATAAACTCACTAGTAAAGGTAAATCTATGGTAAAGTTCAGAATACTCTAATATTGTCATGGTTGTGGGTAAATCACTTATAAATCCAGAATAAAGGTGAAAAGCAGAAGTATTGAAAATAACTATAACTACAAAAACTTGTTAATGGATTGCATAATATAAAAAGATGTAAATTGTGACACCAAAAACAAACAAACAAAAAACTGTGGGAAGACTGTAAAAAGGGAAAGCTTCTGTGTGCATTTAAAGATAAGTTGTTATCAACTTAAAATACAACATTATAAATATATTTTACATAAATCTCATGATAACCACAAAGCAAAAACCTAGAATCAATACTCAGTAGATAAAGAGAAAGAAATCAAAGCATACCCATACAAAAAATCATCAACTCACAAAGGAATAGAGCAAGAGAGAAAGGAACAAAGGAACTACAGAACAGTAAGAAAACAATGAACAATATGGCAATGTAAATCCATAACCATCAATAATTACTTTTAAGTGTAAATGGAATCATTTTTTCTATCAAAAGACATTTATTTATCAGAAAATACAGAGTGGACAAATGGTTAAAAAACAAGATCCAACTCTCTGCTGCCTACGAGAGTCTCACTTTAGCTTTAAGGATACTTATAGACTGAAAATGAAGGAATGGAAAAAGGTATTCTATGCAATTAGAAATAAGAAGAAAGTAAAGGTACTAATATTTATATCAGACAAAACAGACATTATGTCAACACTATAAAAAGAGACAAAGAAGGTTATATAAGGAAAATGGATCAATTTATCAAGAGAATATAATAATTGTAAATATTTATACACTCAACAATGGAGCAAGTAAATATACAAAGCAAATATTAACAGATCTGAAGAGAGACACAGATAGCAACATAATAATAGTAGACACTTTCAGTATCCCACTTACAACTATTCAGACAGAAAAACAAAAGAAGAAAACACTGGACTTCAACTACACATAGGGCCAGATGTATCTAACAAACATATATAGTATATTCTATCCATCCAAGAGCAGCAGAATGTACATTCTTCTCAAGCATACATGGAACACTCTCCAAGATAGATCATATGTTAGGCCACAAAACAAGTCTTCATAAAGTTAAGAATTTTGAAATCATATCAAACATCTTTTCTAACCAAAATGGTATGAAACTAAAAATCAACTGCAAGAAAATAGAAAATTCACAATATGTGGAGATTAAACAACATAGTCCTGAGTGACCAATGGGTCAATGAAAAAATCAAAAGGGAAATAAAACAATATCGAGACAGAGGCACCTGAATGGCTCAGTCAGTTGAGCGTCCAACTCTTGATCTCAAGGTTCATGAGTTCAAGCCCCATTGTCAGGGCAGAGCCTGCTTGGGATTCTCTCTCTGCCCCTCCCTGATGTCTGTTCTCTCTCTCTCTCTCCCTCTCTCTCAAAATAAATAATAAACTTCAAATACATAAGTAAGTAAAATCAACTTAAATGGAAATGGAAACACAAGATACCAAAACATATGGGATACAGCAAAAGCAGTTTTAAGAGGGAAGTTTATAACGATAAATGCCTACATTTAAAAAACTCACATAAACAAGAAAAACTGGTTTTAAAAAAAAAGAACAAACTAAGCCCAAAGTCTGCAAAAAAAAAAAAAAAAAAAAAAAGGAAATAACAAAGATAAAAGTGGAAATCAATGAAATAGAGACTAAAGAGACAATATGAAAGAGCAGTAACTGGTATTTTGAAGATAAAATTGATAAGCCTTTAAGCTGGACAAAAACAAAAAAAAAGACTTAAATAAATAACATCAGAAATGAAAGGGAAGACATTACAACTGATAACACAGATATACTAAGGATTGTAACAAACTACAATGAATAATTATATGCCAACAAATTAGATAACCTAGAAGAAATGGATAAATCCTAAAAACATACAACGTACCAAGACTGAGTCATGAAGAAATAAAAAATCTGAACAGACCAGTAACTAGTAAGAAGACTGAATAAGTATTACAAGCTTCTCAATAAAAATAAAAATAAAAATAATAATAATAATAATAAAAATAATCCAGACCAGATGGCTTCACTGGTGAATTCTACCAAATGTTGAAAGAAGAATTAACATCAATCTTTATCAAAGTCTTCCAATAAATAGAAGAGGAGGAAACACTTCCAAACTCATTTTATGAGACCAGCATTAACCCTGGTACCAAAACCAGATAAGGACACAAGAGAAAAGAAAGTACAGGCTAATATCCCTGATGAACTTAGATGCAGGAATCCTCGCAAAATATTAGCAAACCAAATTCAATAGTACATTAAGGATCACTCACAGTGATCAAGTGGGATTTATCCTAGGACACAAGGATGTTTCAATACATACAAATCAATCAATGTGATTCAGCACATTAACAAAATGAAGGATAAAACTCATGATTCTCTCAATAGATGAAGAAAAAGCACATGAAAAAATTCAACATCCTTTTATAATAAAAACTCTCAAGAAATTGGATATAGAAAACTATACCTCACCATAATAAAGGCCATATATGACAATCCCACAGCTAACATCATATGTAATAGCGAAAGGCTGAAAGAATCTGAGACAAGTATTGGAAGTACTAGCCAGAATAAATGGGCAAGAAAAAGAAATAAAAGGCATCCAAATCAGAAAGCAAGAAGAAAAGTTTTCTTTTTATTTGAAAAATAATCCATTTACAATAACATCAAAACGAATAAAATACTTAGGAATAAATTTAATCAAAAGGTATAAGACCTGTACTCTGAAAATTATAAAACATTGATAAAAGAAATTAAAGAAGACATAAATAAATGGAAAGATATTCCACATTTACAAATGGGAAAATTATTACAATTAAAAAGTCCCACTACCAACCTACAGATTCAGTGTAATCCCCTTTCAAAATCCCAATGACATTTTTTCATACAAATAGAAAAAAAAGCAATCCTATAATTCATATGGAACCACAAATACCCCAAAAAACAAAGCAATCTTGAGAAAGGAACAAAGCTGAAAAAATCAAAATTCCTGGTTTCAAACTACACTATAAAGCTACAGTAATCAAAACGGTATGGTATTGGCATAAAAAGAGATATACAGAGCACTGGAACAGAATAGAGCTCAAAAATAAGCCCAAACATACATGGTAAATTAATTTTTGACAAAGGAGTCAAAAATATACAATGGGGAAAGATAATCTCTTTAGTAAAAGGTGTTGGAAAAACTCAGATACATGCAAAAGAATGAGCCTAGGCTTGTACTTTATATTATATATGCAAAAATCCACTCAAAATGGACTAAAGACTTGACATAAGATCTGAAACAGTAGGTATAACTCTGAAACAGTAGGTAAGCTCCTTAACACTGGTTTTGGCAATGATTTTTTTTTGGATTTGGCACCAAAAGTTAAGGCAACAAAAGCAAAAATAAACAACTGGGACTATATCAAGCTAAAAAGTTTCTGTGCAGCAAGGAAACCATCAAAATAATGAAAAGGCAAACTATAGCCCTGGAGAAGTTTTTGTAAGCCACATATGTGATAAGAGGTTAATGTCCAAAACTACAGGAAAGTCATACAACTCAATAGCAAAAACACAAATAACCCAATTTTTAAAAAGGCAAACAACCTGAGTAGACATTTTTCTAAGAAAGACATACAGATGACCAATAAGTACATGAAAAGGTATACAACATCATTAATCATCAGGGAAATTCAACACAACCACAATGAGATGTCACTTCATAACTGTTGGGATGTCTATGATCAAAAAGATAAAAGATAATAAATCCTGGCAAGGATGTGGAGAAAAGGGAGCCCCTGATGCACCAACGATGAGAATGTGAAATGGTATAGGAACGAAGGACAACAGGGTGGAGGTTCCTCAAGAAATTAGAAATAGAAGGACCATATGATCCAGGAATCCCACTTCTCAGTATATGTCCAAAGGAAGTGAAATCATTAAATCATTGTCTTGAAGAAGTACCTGCATTCCCATGTTCACTGTAGCAAATGTCTGTTGCAATAGCTAAATGTCTGTGGATGAATGAATGAAGAAAAGGTAATATTATCATTTAGCCTTAATATATTAGTGAGCCTTTAAAAAGAAGGATTATTTAGCCTTTAAAAAAAAAAGGAAATCCTGCCATTTGTGACAACATGGATGAACTTGGGAGAGCATTCAGCTAAGTGAAATAAGCCAGACATAAACAAATACTGCATGGTAATACATGCGGAATCTAAAAAAACAGTCAAACTCTCATAAACAGACAGTAAAATGGTAGTTGCCAGGGGACACTGGCAGGAGGTGTGTGTGTCGGGAGGGGGGGAAGTGTAATAAGGAGAGGCTGGTAAAAGAGTATAAACTTTCAGTTATAAGATGTTTATTGTCTGAGGATCCAATGTAGAACATGTGACTATAGCTGATAACACCGTATTGTGTAATTGAAACTTGCTAAGAGGGTAGAATTTAAGTGTTCTCACCAAAAAAGATAAAGTAAAGAGATAAATATGTGAGGTGACAGTTGAGTTAATTAACTCAATGGTGGGAATCCTTTCACAATATGTACATATATCAAATAATCACATCGTACACTTTAAATATATTACAACTTTGTCAATTATAGTTCAATAAAGCTGAAAAAATTAAAAAAAAAATAAACTTGTTGGTACAATAATTAAACATTTCCAAACAAGTAGTCCTTCTTACATGATTAGAATGTGTGGAATGCCTAGAAGCAGCTTTTCCAAATGAATTCATCGATAAACATGAAACATAAAATTTACTGCTCTAGTTTTCCCAGAGACCCTATCTAGGACAGACTGCCCTAGGACAGATGATTAAGTTAGTTTAGGTCCAATTCAGGACTACATAACATGGAGTTATGTCTTAGGCCCCTCAGGCAATTTGGAGCCTTCCAGGTCAAAGAAGGCCTGCCAAAATCTAAAATCAATAGGGCCATTTAAATGATGACATCCCCAGTGGGTAGAGATATTTGACTCCACACATCAATGGCATGAGCTTCTGTCCTGAGCACTCATCAATAGGTCCAAGATCCCATTACAGCCTTTTAATTTATGCTCAGTGATATTAGGATTTAATTGATGCCAAATATATCGCCTGCCACTAGACAATGATGTTGTGGCAATCAGTAGAAAACGGCCTTCCCAGATATGCCAGGGAATCTACTGGCTGTATTTACTGGCTTAGCTGGCTACTTCCACTTTATAGCAGGTCTCTGTTTTTCTGCCTACCCATCATTCATACCCTCCCATCTTCTTTTATTAGCAATGCAACTTTCCCTTGGGAAAACATTCCACCCATATTCTTAGTCCATGTTGCTTAAGAGGAATTGATTCACCCACAGTTTCAGGGATAGCTACATATGCTAGATGTGGTCAATTACCTTGGGACAGTGCCAATAAGATCGAAACTTTGAATTTTCACTTGAACTATCAGAAATGTGAAACTCTTACTTCCTGCTGTTGGGACTGCTACACTGGAAGTCCGGAATGGATGTGTATCACTGGAAGCGCTCATGCCACTAGGGTGAGATATGGCTTTAGAACAAACAATGGATAGATCATTTGATCTTCTGGAACCAGCAATTCTAGAAATCTTGTGCCTGTATTTTTTCAGTATTACGTCAATAAAACACCTTTTTCATTTAGTCCATTTTGAGTTGTATTTTCTGTCTCTTGCAATCATTCTCAGAAACTGCAAAAAGATGGGCTACTGCACAAACTATGCACTGATGGTATGCCATTTATTTTCTAGTACTATGCAATTTATTACACCCCTATTCTGAGCCATATATCAAAAAGCACCAAGGTATTTAGACAACAGAGCTTCTACAAACAAAAGTATACTTGATCTTCATAAAGTTAACTTGGTCATAAGAAAACAGTCAATCGGGAGCACCTGGGTGGCTCAGTCAGTTGATCATCTGACTTGGGCTCAGGTCATGATCTCGCAGTTCATGAGTTTGAGCCCCACATGAAGTTCACTGCTGTCAGCTCAGAGCCCACTTTGGGTCCTCTGTTCCCCTCTCTCTCTGCCCCTCCCCACTCATTCTCTCTCTCCCTCTCTGTCTCTCTCTTTCTTTCTCAAAAATGAATAAACATTAAAAAAAAAAAAAAGAAAACAGTTATTTATGGGACATATGGCTCAACATTATTCATTAAGCCAAACATGGCTCTAAGATTGGAAGACAGCACTTCACTAAAACAAGACTTCTTCAACTTAACTCAATGGGCCTTTCAGATCATTTGGTCTTACGGCCCCCAAATGTCAGTCCACAGACTGGGAACATTTGCCAGAGTGTGGCCAAATCATTAATAGTCCACAGAGTAATGAGGGGAAAAAAGACTCTAATAAAGTTTTAATGAAGCTATGTCATTTCATTTTTACATTCTAAGATTTGATGTTTACAGATTCTCTTTTGCAAAATAATGTCAATAGTCGATATCATTAATAATATCATTAATAATATCATTAATAACATCAAGCCCATGACCCCCGCCCACCCAAGACGCCCTAGTTTGCTGTAAATGCTCTCAGCTGTCAATAATGACAGCCACACTTCTTTCTTCCTCACTTCTATCTCTCCCTGCTCTTTCTCAGCCACCTCTAAGGGCTGTTCTCCACTCCTGGAGTTTTCCAAATGGGGAATTCCTTTGTCTTTTGTAATACAGATTACAGTAGCCTTTCTCTGGTCTCCTCAAATCTGCATCTCCTCCTGTAACTCTGCTCACCTCCTTAGGCCAGATGCAAGAAGAAGCTATCCTTCCTCTTGGGAAGAGGAGAAAGGGAATTATAAATAAATATTTGTTCATCCCAAACAAGTAAATTCATAAATATTGATAGCAACATCATTTAATGCATAAAAGTGTCAAAAAGAACCTAAGTACCCCGCAATAAAGGGATGATTAAATTCCCCTATATGGGGGGCACTTGGGTGACTCAGTCGGTAAAGCGTCTGACTTCAGCTCAGGTCATGATCTCACAGTTTGTGAGTTCAAGCCCTGCATCAGGCTCGGTGCTGACAGCTCAGAGCCTGGAGCCTGCTTCTGATTCTGTGTCTCCCTCTCTCTTTGCCCCTCCCCTGCTCATGCTCTGTCTCTCTCTATCTCAAAAATAAATAAAAACATTAAAAAAATTTTTTTAAATAAATAAATTCCCCTATATGGGAAAATCACACACAGTCATTAAAATTATGGTTGTAAAGATGTTGCAGTAACATGGGGGAAATGCTGATAATATCAGGTTAAGTAAAAAGACACACAACTATGAAAACACAACTAAGTTAAAAAATCCATGCATGGATAAACTATAACACTGTCCACACAGATTTAACCACACAAGTGGGGTTATGGGTAATATCTATTTTTGTCTTTAGAGAAGTCTCTGTTATCCAGATTTTCCACAATGGGAACATACTCCTTTTAAATGTAGAAAAATATATTTATTAAATTTAGTTATACTTACTTATGTAGTCAATATTTGCTGATTACTCATTCTGTGAATGCCAAAAAACACCATACTTTTTCCTGATAGTTTCCTTTACAAGACAGATTTGCCATAAATTTAAACAATATTTGCATTGTTTTTGTCACTGTTGTCGTTGTCATCATTGTTGTTGTTGTTTGGCAGCAAGAATAACTTGTACTAAGCCAGGCTGCTACCTTTCTCAAAGCCATCCTTCATGTCTAATGACCACCACTGCACCTGCACAAGCTCCAGGGCTGACCCTTCCCTATTTGGCATAAAGGCATGCCCATATGGGAAGCCATACTGGGCAGGTATCTTCCAACCAAACTGAGGTCAAGGATCTCATCCAAAGTGCTAGACTAGTAAAAACCAAAAGAGAGAAATCAAGAAGCCATATAGGAGTTAGCAGAAGAAATCAAAGTCAAGTAGAAATACAAGCAGGGAAGTATACAATTCATATATTGCTAGTCAGTCCTATTCTAGAATAATGGGAAAGCTTCATCGTTGTCAGAATACCAACACCGAATTTTCTGAATGCTGGGTGACCCCTAAATCAACACTTAGGTTCTGACAACTTCCCAATTCATCCTCACCAACTTCATTAAACACCTAGCATGCTTTTTAGAGGAGTGGTTTTGTTTGATTTGCTTTATTTGTCATCTGAAACTCAATAGGACAAAGGGTAAGATCACTTCTTAATCTCTCTGTAATTAACCAGTTAAGAAAAGGTTTAGTTAGATACTATGACACATTAATATATATTAGTTCTAAATCATTTTATTTCAGATAGACATTATCAGCTACCTTCTCCCCACTGTGCCAAAACTGTATACAGGGCTATTTCAGCAGAAACCCCATTCATTCTAAATTCAAGGTACTCAATTCTGCCTGAAGGACACAGACTCTTATGGTATCTACAGGAGGGAAGGAATATGAGAAATCCTTTTTTAAAATTTTTTTTAAAGTTTATTTATTTATTTTGAGAGAGAGACAGACAGACAGAGAGGGTCAAGAGAGAATCCCAAGAAGGCTCCTTGCTGTCAGTGCACAGGCTGATGTGGGGCTCCATCTCAGGAACTATGAGATCATGACCTGAGCCGAAATCAAGAGTCAGATGTTTAACTGACTGAGCCACCCAGGCACCCAGGAATATGAGAATGCTCTCTCTTGGTAATCACTAGGACCCAACTGCACAGGATTGGGTGAAACAATTTTGTTAGTCCAGAGATAATGGGAGATGTAGCAATAACTCTGAAAGTCATTTGGATGAGAAGGTTAAAGAGAATGAAATGAGCACTTTTTGAGTTATCATGGATTGGAGAGGAAATACAGTCACTGCATCTGGGAAGTTAGGATCCCTGCTACGCAAAGTTCTATGGCCTGGCAGAAATGTCTGAGACTAAAGACATTGGAGCTTTTAGACTTTTTAAAGTTTTCATTTTGAAAAAAATATTCAAACTGTAGAAAACATATAAGAAATATATAATGAACTTCCATATACCATTCCCTAGATTACTAATTGCTACTGTTTTTCCCTATTTATGTTATCTCTTTCACTCTCTCATCTCCCTCTCATCTCATGTCCCTCCTCTCATGTAATCTCTCTCTCCCTCAAATGAAAAGAAAAAAAAAGTTTATTTGCTAAACCACTTGAGAGTGAGTGTTGAAAGGTTCTAGAATATGGTCTTAGAATACCACTCCAAAATGGTGTATGTGGCACTCCACTTTGGCCAAAGGGTTATTTTGAGCTAAAGGCAATTGAGAACAAGCAGACTAGGAAAAAGCTCTATACATCCCTCAATCTGTATGACAATAAAGTGTCATTTTCCTCTTTTGTTAAGGAAAGTTCCCTCTATGAAGGAAATTTCCATTTGTAAAGCTTTCTTTCTTATCAGGAAGAGAGCTACTCCAGGAAATAACTCTCTTATTACCTAAGAGTTAGGTATCTTCTCTGCAGAACAAGATAACTTTTACTTGCCATACATTTCCTTCCCCACATTCCACAATTTGCCCCCACGTCTTTGCCTAGAAGGCCCCACCCCCCTTTCGCCTAAAATGCTATGTAAATTACAATCATCTGGCCATCTCTTAGAGCCACGTTCTTCTTTGTGAACTCCAGCACCAGTGCACTCATACAAAGGTAATTAAAACTGCTCTCTTATTACTCTGCTTTTTGTCCTTTGGCTGTGAGCTCCAGGTGCTGAACCTCGGGAGGATAGAGGAAAACAGGTGCGATATCAAATTCTTCTAAGAATAAGAGCTGTCTCTCACATAAACACAGTGCTATCATCAAATTCAGGGGCTTTAACACTAAAGAGTACTATCTTAAATATGATCCATATTTACATTTCTTCAATCCCAAGAATGTCCTGTTCTTTTTCCTCATTCCAGGATCGCAGTGTTTTTAATTATCATGTGTCTTTTATCTTCTTGAATCTGGAATAGTTCCTCAGATTTTCTTTGCCGCTCCTGGCATTAACAGTTTTGAAGAAGTCAGACCTGTGTTTTGTAGTATATTTATGCCAGTCTCATTGGTTCCTTGGGATTAGACTGTTACAGCAAATACTCGGCACACAGGGAGAGACAAGGGACAATTTCCCAATTTCTTGGGAAATCAGAAAAGACTGTTGATTTCATACCGGTGATGGCCCAGTGGAGTCACCTAAAAAGGCTGAGCATCCAGCTCAGGTTTTACTGATCTTTTATACATATGTGATTCCGGGTTGGGCGGGACTATTATAGTGAGGCTTCTGGTTCCTGGCTGCTAGCTGATGAAAGAGGCAAGCAAAACTGCAGAAGCCAAAAGCATGCAAAGGGAGTATGTGGCCTCGGAAATCTGGCTGGCCCTTTCTATTTGCCTTTGACAGCTTTCCTTCTCAAGATTCACATTATACATTTTTGAAAGGCATACTACTGAAGTGACTTTATGTCCTTCTTACTGCATTCTATTGGAAAGAAACAGATGGAAGTTTTTCCCATTGCCAGGGATATTAACCTTGATCCTTGGATGAGGTGGTATGTGCCAGGTTACTCCCTGTATCTGTGTGTGTGTATTCTCCTCTGAAATAGATCATAAAACCCTCATGTGAGAGATGCCCTCCTTATGATGAGGGAGCATGAGGCAAGCTGAGGGCAAAAGACAGACTGGCATTCCTCCCTCCCCCCAGGTGGATTATGTATGATATTCCTTGGACACTACTGGCTACTTAAGAACAAAGGAAAGGGGTTTAAGTGCTTGCCATGGTGATGTGGGAAACTAGAGCAAATGAAAAACTGAATTCCCTTACTGCCTACAGCCCCTTGACAAGTCCTTGACACTGGCAGAGTGACCTCTCTCTAGGAGCTCAGCTGCCTCAAGGATGACACTTTGCTAGGGACAAAAGAGAACCTTTAGCTTAACATCCAACCTCGAGGATCCTGTAAGTCTACTTCCTTTATCTCAATTGCTCTAAGATATACACTGGCAATCATGCTCCAAGCTTACGATCCACCGATATACACCTAAAGGGTCTCATGACTAAGGTTTTATTAAATGGTGATAAATGGTGTTTCCCTAGCAACTGCTAGCCCCTCAGGTTCTGGAAACCTTGCTTCCAAAATTCCTTGGAGATACGCTCTATCCCTGACCCCCTCCCAACCTGTGGGTATATAATGAGTTACCCGTCAGGACACCAGTGAAGCTCTTCCTGACCACGGGTCCCATCCCGGTGCTTTAATAAAAATCACATTTGGCACCAAAGACATAATCAAGACTTCTTTCTTGGCCATCTGCTCTAGACAACCCCACCATCACCCCAAAACATCATCACTTATACCTGGAGGAAAAAAGCATCCCTGTCTCTGAAGACAAGGGACACCAAAAAGAATTCTTACTAAGTGTTTTCCAGTTTTCCCCCTGCCCAGTTACCCTTACCTCATGCCCTCTGACATACACTATTTCTAAATGACTGCTTGTTCTTCATCAAGCCAAGCATACAAATAATCAGATCTGTTTCTTCAGGCCTTCATTTCCTTATAAAGACTCCTATGTCATGTAAAACCTACATTAAATAAATTTGTGTTCTTTTCTCTTGTCAATCTGTCTTTGTCATTTTAATTTTCAGACCCAGCCAAAGACTTTAAGTGGGCTTTGCCCTACACTGTAAATACAGAGAATAAGCAAAGCATGGAGAAAGATTTTGAAACTGTGTCAATATATTATTCCACAAAAAAACTTGCACTCAATGGTTTTGGTACCTATTGATGATGCTAGTCTGAATTATTCTGATAGGAATTGTAAAATAGTGATATTCTAGTTCCTTCATTGCTTCCACATCTATTAGCTGATATTCCACTGTAAAGAGAACTTCTCTTTCTCTCTCCCTTCTTTATTGACTTATTTTTTTAATTCGCTCATTTTTGTTTTAAGTACACCTGAACCATTTGATATTTTTTTTTAATTTTTTTTATGTTTATTTATTTTTGAAAGACAGAGAAAGAGAGAAAGAGAGAGAGAGGGAGAGGAGGAGGGGCAGATAGAGAGGGAGACAAAGAATCCAAAGCAGGCTCCAGGCTCTAAGCTTTCAGCACAAAGCCTGATGTGGGGCTCAAACTCACGAACTGTGAGATCATGACCTGAGCTGAAGTTGGATGCTTAACCGACTGAGCCATCCAAGTGCCCCAGAACCATTTGATTTTTAAGTGTCCCGTTTCAAGCTGGCTCCTGTGTCATTCAGACATGTCCTCATCTTTTTTTTTTTTTTTGAGCAGTTTTTTTTTATTTGCTGGCACAGCAAAATGTTCCAGACTTTTCTTATATTTTACCTGCTCTGGACCAGCTATTTCTTCCCAGGCACTGGTTCCTTTTAGTGGGGAATGGTGTTTAGAAACAAAGAGCAGGAACTGAGTATGCTCCCTGCTGCTGGGGGGCCCTTAATAGAGGGCAGAACGAGGAATTATTTATATACTTATATGAATAGAAACAGGTTATTAAAATATTTATTTATTTTTGAGAGAGAAAGAGACAGAATGCAAGCAGGGGAGGGGCAGAGAGCTAGGGAGACACAAAATCCAAAGCAGGCTCCAGGCTCTGAGCTGTCAACACAGAGCCCGACACAGGGCTCAAACTTATGAACCATGATATCATGACCTGAGTGGAAGTCAGACATTTAATCAACAGATCCATCTAGGTGTCTCTTTATATAAATAAAAAATTTATATAATAATATATATAAATAATATATATATACTTTATATATTAAGTATATATAATATCATCATATATTTTTAAAAATATATATAATTATGTATTTATATTGACACTTCTAGTCTCAATCCAATAGCTCAGTGTCCTAAAAATCCTGGCTCCCCTCCAAAATCAATGTATTTATCCAATCCTACCAGATAAAATAATTTCTGAATCATTCCATCAATACTACTATCAATAGCAAATGTATAAAGTTCAAGATTTCTTTCCATTTCTTTTGTCTTTAGATGGAAGGTATACAGTCAAGGGACTATGCTCAGAATAATCTGAATTACTATTTTTTTTTCCTAATGTGCTGTCACATCATCCATTTGATATACAATTGGGACCATTTACTTCTGTTTTTATTCAATTTCTCTCTCAATACTGTAATTTATTTTTATTTTTAAGCTTATAAAACATGAAAACATGATTTCAAAGTCAAAACTATAAAAAAAAAAAAAGTGCTATCACTCCTTACCCTAACTCCTCTAATCCTATTCCCACTCAGTAGGTTACTAATTTCATTCTTTCCAGTTTAACTTTCTGTGATTCCTTTCGCAGAAATGATCGATGGATTGATCAATAGATAGACAGACAGACATTCTTTTTTTTTTTTTTAATTTTTTTTTCAACGTTTTTTATTTTTATTTTTGGGACAGAGAGAGACAGAGCATGAACGGGGGAGGGGCAGAGAGAGAGGGAGACACAGAATCGGAAACAGGCTCCAGGCTCCGAGCCATCAGCCCAGAGCCTGACGCGGGGCTCGAACTCACGGACCGCGAGATCGTGACCTGGCTGAAGTCGGACGCTTAACCGACTGCGCCACCCAGGCGCCCCCAGACAGACATTCTTATTTCTCTTTCTTTCTTATATAAAATGTAGCCTGCTATATCTACTCTTTTGTATTTTGCTTTTTGTACTAATAATATCTCTGGGACTCACTCCATACCAGTGCAAAAGGAACTTTCTCATTCTATATTATAGCACATCTCTGTATGGGCTCCATCAGGATTCATTCAAATACTTTCCTTTTGCACAGACATTTAGGCTGTTTCCAGTATTTTGTAAGTACAAATAATCATGCGTGTCTCTTATTATGAGTGGAGTTGAACATACTTTCTTATGCTTAAGAACGATTCCATATCAATTTCTGTGAATTATCTAGATCTCCTGCAACTTTCCTGTTGGGTTTTGGGCCCCTTTCTCTTCTTAATTTATAACTCTTTATATATGAGGAATGTTAGGTCTTTATCAGAAATATATCTTGCAAATATCTTCTCCCAATTTGACAGCTGTGGTTTGACTTTTATTTATTTATTTATTTGCCAGGCAAAATAAAAAAATTTGTTTTTAATTTTTAATTTTATACATTCAAGTTTCAGTGCATCTGGATTTTGAATTATATATAGAAAGCCTTTCTTTGCCCCCAGGTTATAAAGAAATTCCCCTTATAGTTACATTTAAGTGGGCATGTGTGTAGGAATAAAATATTTGTTTATTGACCTCTGGGCAATGTCAAAGATGCATGCTTTTTATTTCCATAGGACCTTCATCTCCAACAGCATAGTTTTCACTTTCCCTAACCCCAGGTTTCCTCACTAGGCCAGCTTCACCAGAGAGCTGTGCATGAAATCCAAATTATCAAAGAAGATTCTGCTCACTTGTCATAACCACATGAATCTTCTGTCAAGCAAATAATAATTTGTAGTGCAAATCTGTTTTATAGTCACATATTTTGTAAAACAAGGATCACCTGTATTATATCTTATTGTCTCTCAATGATGTACTTTCTCATATCATTGTTATTATCAAGTAATGCATGTTTAGTTTAGAAAAATAAAGTATTGATAGTAAAAGCAAATAAAACTTTTAAAATGTTTAACAGGGAGAATGGGTTACTATACCCATACATATCTATGGAAAAAAAACTTCTCTTTTCACTAAGACCCTTCTAATTATATTTCCTGTTTGTAATCTATTTCCATTTTCACTCACTGTAAAAAATGTTTGCATGTTACTGAGTTGTCTACAACAATGTTTGGAAAAGCTACATGGTAGTCTACTATATAAAGACTTAAAACATTGGGGTGCCTGGGTAGTTTAGTTGGGTAAGCATCCCATTCTTGATTTCAGTTCAAGTTATGATCTCATGGTTGTAGGATCAAGCCCCATATTGGGCGCTGTGCTGAGTGTGGAGCATGCTTGGGATTCTCTCTCTCTCTCTCTCTCTCTCTCTCTCTCTCTCTCTCCCTCTCTCTCTCTCTCTCTCTCTCTCTCTCTCTCTTTCTTCCCCACTTGTTCGTGCACATGCTCTCTCTCAAAATAAATAAATAAACATTTTTAAAAAGACTGAAAGCATTTAACCAAGTACTGCACACTTAGGATGTTTGGGTTTCTCTTTTTCATATCATAAACAGCTCTATAATAATATTACTTAAAGATGCACACCTTTGTGACTTGTCCAAATATTTAAGGTAAATATCTAGACATGCAGCTGTTGGGTCAAAGAGTAAACAATATTTTTCATACATACACCAAGTTGCCACCAGCACTGTTTGAAAATAACTGTTTACTTTACTCACAACCCACCCACACTGAGTGTTATCATTGTTCTCTATCTGTTGATTTTTTTAATAACACAAGACTAAACAGTACTGTAAACCTCTATAAAACCACAAGACAAATTTAGAACAAAGCATTACAGATGTGTGTCTAAAATCACTGTAAAATTCTATCTAGGCTCTAAACAATCTACTGAAACATCTGAGAAACAACTTCATTCAAAAATGAAGATTTTTTTACTCTGCTTGCACAGCTCAGTATTTAAACCTTAAAATCTCATGCAACTTCCTAACAGCCCTTCCCATTTGGTAGCTGCCAAAGCTTGGTATTGATTATAAATGAACAGGAGGGTTCCTATATAGGCAGCATCAACCTAAGGAAGTGCGGAAATAAACTTTTAGAAAAGCATCTCCTTTCAAGACGTCACTAATTAAAACTCCATGATAATTCTCCCTTGTCAATTACTGGCTAAAATTTTTACTTCACGTTCTAATCTAATGGCCCACATGTCTAAATTACACTTTTAATTGAAAAACAACAACATGGAATTTTTCTGTTTTGAACCATCTGTGTTTTCCCAAGAACCTGTGATTGCTACCAATAAATCCAATCAAACCCAATCTTAAGGTTCAAAAAGCTTAGGAAAATAATAATGCTGTTCCACAAAAACATGACGTGATCAGAAGCACTTGCTTTAAAATTCAATGTTTGGTGTGTGAAGCTTCTTAACAAGTGTTTATTAAACTGCATAATTTCAAAGCCTGGAGTGGTATATTGCAATGTTTTCCTGGGAGTTGATCACATTTGCATATCCTTTTACACTTCCTGTGAAATTAATATTGCCTTTTGTATCTTGAACTCAGCTAATATAACTTGCCATTTTTACTTTTCATTGCTATGAGTAATATAGAGTAAACCCCCAAAGGGACCCCTGCAATGCCTACATAAGCTTTATTCTCTGGCTGTTACATTTTTTCATATGAATATATTAAATCATGATTAATAAACCTTTACAGAATCCACTGGTCTTGCAAAAAGGCAAGATTCATAATGATAAAGGCTGCCCAATGAATACAGGAAACTTGCTCCTAAAGTGGAATCAAAGGCCAGGGTTCACAGAGCTCCTGTCACATCCAACAGCACACCAGAGGTCCTTCACCAAGTAGGAAACATTTCAACAGTCACTCAGCTCATTGTCTTTGCAAGACTGGCTTAACCACCAGGATACCATAACCCAGCTGGTGACAATTAGACTTCTTTCTCTCAGAAATACATCTCTGTCAGATGTTAAAATCTGACAATTCCTGGATTTTTAAAATTCCAGCTGGGGCCCCTGGGAGTGGGAATGAGATGATAGTCAAAGAAAGAGGGTGGCAGGGGTTGAGGGAAAGAGGAAGTAGGTATCAGGAGTAGCTGAGAAGCTCCAAAAAGCAAATCAGATGCAGAAGAGGAGAATCTGGAATTACTACATACCACTCTAGACAAAGGTCACTGGAGGCCTCAAAGCATCATTCCCCACTCATCTGGAGGAAAAAAAAAATTTCCCTTTAACATCTGAGTTCTTGTCTGAAACCCCCCTATCGTAAAAGGAGAATGGAAGGGGAAAAAACTTAATTTTGCACACACATACAGGGGCCCCAGTAAGATATGAGACTCAAAAGGCAGCCAGAGGATTGAGGTTTATACACCATCCTGTGCTAAGGAAAAGGATAGTAGTCTAAGGCTTCAAAGGGGGAAGGCAATTCGCTGGAAGGTGAGAGGTGGAGATGTTGGGTAAACAAATTTAGCCCTGCCAAGCAGATAAGTCTCTCAGGGGAAAAAGTTCTCTCTAGTAATAGACTCTTTCTCCTGTAGGCTTCCTTTCTAATGTAAATACCCTTTATAAATGTAGATTTTCCCTTACAAAGGGGTAACTTCTATTGTTTTCAGAGATTCTCCTAGGTCTGCAGTTTCTTAAAAATAATCAGCTCAGAATAATCCTTAACCAAAGAATCCTATTTTGGGGTGGCCTATTCTGCCCCCTTCAGCCCTCCTCAGCTGCTCTGCCTAGCTGACAATCTAGTCAAGGCCAGAACACCTAAAAGACAATCCAAAGGAAAAGTGGGGGCAACTTCATGATTCCTGACCAAGGGGATAAATACGCCATACCACAACAGAGATCACCCTCTGCCACACCTTGTACTGTTCTCATTTTTTCTCCTGCTTCAAGCCCATCTGCAGCTTGGTCAAGAGGGTGGGCTGGCATCCAGGACCAGGATTAGGGGAAGGCGAGTTAGCAACTGGCCTCAGGTGCAAAATTTAAAGACTGCTAAAAAAAAAAAAAAGACCTCACTAATCAAAATAATACTCAATGTAGTATACATACTTTTTATTTTTTTTAAGTTTATTTATTTTGAGAGAGAGTGAGCTCAAGAATGCATAGGAGGGGCAGAGAGAGAGGGGAGAGACAGAATCCCAAGCAGGCTCTGCACTGCCAGCATGGAGCCCGACGCGAAGCTCGAACCCATGAACCCTGAGACCATGACCTGAGCCGAAATCGAGAATTGGACGCTTAACCCAATTCTTGAGCCACCCAGCACCCTCACTGAAATATTTTTAAAAATCAAAATTAACGCAAAAAACTCACAGCGAACAAAACATCGAAATTTTAAACAAAGATGAATGCTGGGGCACCTTTTAACTTGATAAATGAGCAACGTCTTGCAATATGAGTAGTACATGACACCAAATGGCACATGATCACAACTGAGCCAGTGGTTCCTCTCTCTCTCCCTCTCTCTCTCTCTCTCTCTCTCTCTCTCTGTCTCGGAAGCATTGAGTGTGATCATCTCCCATGCTCGGATGCTAGATCTCAGGCCACGGTGTTGAGCAGAAAGCAGTCACTTTTCAGAACGTTGGAAGGTGCCCATAACTGACACTAGTATATTTTTTGTCACTTCAAAGCACCTATGACAGTCCATTGCTCTTACAAACAAGAGTCAGCTTAGGAATGCTTTGCTTCATTCTAGGTCAGGCTGCCTGCAGACATAGACCCTGTCCTCTGCTGCCTTATTGCCAGTTACATTAAATACAGTATATGACAAGAGTTTATTAAGAATGTACTGTAGTCAACATCCATCAGTGATAGCAAAATTCATCCTACACAATAACCTTCGTCTCTCTCTTGTCTCACTCACACCAGCCATAAAGGTTTTCAAAGGTAAGTACAGGTTAATTTGTTTATTTTTCTTTATATTTTGTATTTTCTTTATTATTTTGTATTCTATTACAGTATTATAGTCATTTTTATATGAATATTTCTGGGTCATGGAACGAATCATCTGACTTTCCATTATTTCTTTTTAAATTTCTTTTTTAATGTTTTATTTATTTTGAGAGACAGAGCATGAGCAGGGGAGAGCAGAGAGAGAGAGGGAGACACAGAGACACAGATTCTGAAGCAGGCTCCAGGCTCTGAACTGTCAGCATAGACACCAACACGGGGCTCAAACCCATGAACCCTGAGATCATGACCCAAGCTGAAGTCAGATGCTTAACTGACTGAGTCACCCAGATGCCTCTCCAAGGAAATTTGCCTTAATACACAAGTGCTTTGGATTACAAGCATGTTTCTGGAATGAATTATGCTCACAAACCAAAGTTTTACTGTATAATGAAATCAGAAAACCAGAATTTATTATAATTTCAATTTTCTGGGTTTAATAGATACAAAGTCAATAATATTTCCAATATTTACTTCTTTATCTTGTTTTTGATGGGCAAAATCACCATGTTTGATGTTTTCTCATCAACCACTGATAATTTTAAATAGTTTAAAATTAATTAACTTCATTAATTTAATGAATTTCATTTTTCTTTGGCCTCCAACTGCAATATGGGTTGGCATTGGAATGGTCTTTATTTAAAATATTTATTTTTGGGGTAACTGGGTGGTTCAGTCAGTTAGGCATCCGACTTTGGCTTAGGTCATGATCTCACAGTTTGTGAGTTCAAGCCCCGTGTTAGGCTCTGTGCTGACAGCTCAGAGCTTGGAGCCTGCTTCCGATTCTATGTCTCCCTCTCTCTCTGCTCTTCCCTTGCTCATACACTCTCTTTCCTTAAAAAAAAAATAAATAAATAAACATTTAAAACAATTTTCTTAAGTATTTATTTTTGTTCATCAAGGATTTTTATTTGCATTTGCTTGATGATTTTTTTTTTTTTTTTTTTTTTTTTTTGGGACAGAGAGAGACAGAGCATGAACGGGGAAGGGGCAGAGAGAGAGGGAGACACAGAATCGGAAACAGGCTCCAGGCTCCCAGCCATCAGCCCAGAGCCTGACGCGGGGCTCGAACTCACGGACCGCGAGATCGTGACCCGGCTGAAGTCGGACGCTTAACCGACTGCGCCACCCAGGCGCCCCTGATTTTTTTAAAAAATATTGAATTAAAATATGTTTTCCTGATCACTGAGTATTTTGGCACTCTCCTACTTTGTGCATTGCCTGTTCTATTCGAGTCAAAGTTGAAGCTATAGCCATTTTACACAAATAATAACAAAAATGACTCTAAATGTGGAAAGGAGCAAAAGATATATTAAATGAAGGAAGTATGCTGCAGAATAATATGTAAGTACGGGTTCATTTGCACTTAATTTTTTTTTTAAATAACTCAGTCATTATACATCAAATCTATATGTTTAGTAAAGGGTAAAGAATGCAGTCATTGAGACAAGAGGTTCTTAATCATAATGCTACATACGGTGCCCAAATAACATGTTGTTGTGGTTTTTTAATGTTTACTTATTTATTTTGAGAGAGAGAGAGAGAGAGAGAGAGAGAGAGACATGAACAGGGGAAGGGAAGGGAGAGGGTGAGAGAGAGAATTCCAAGCAAGCTCCACACTATCAGTGCAGCACTGGATGCAGGGCTTGATCTCACAAACTGAGAGATTATGACCTGCGCCTAAATCAAGAGTCGGACACATAACCTACTGAGCAACCCAGGCACCCAGTAACATGTTAATTAATAACAAGTATTACTCTTTGCTAACGTTTGATATCTTTGAATGATTATCCCTACAGTAATACGATTCTCATTCACTTGTAGCTAGATAACATTTTTTTTCGTTTGAGAGGGAGAGAAAGTGGTGGGGTTATAGTACGTGTACTAGAAACTATCAACAACCATCATAGGTTCAAGGAACCTCATGGGCATCTCAACAACAATAAGTATCATGGTGAAAAACAGACTGAGAACCACTTGTCTAGGCAGTAATTAGTTCCTATTACATAGGCTAAGATATGTAGTAAGCACTTTTTTGTTGCTGTTGTTGTTATTGTTGGGGAGCAAGAATGCCTCACTCCCTTCACAAGGGGGAGGAACTCCTGTCTCCTTCAGGGTCCTTTTAGCTGGACTAAGAATCAAATCGACATGAGACAGATTAACAGGAGAAACTCAAATTTAATAGGCATACATATGGGAAATCCAGATAGACATGGAAATTCCAAAGACAGGAAAAGTGAGGGTTATATGTCATTCTGAACTAAGGAGAAGGGGACAGGGGTCTGGAATTTCAGAGGAAAGGGATACAGTTCACAGGGCAATAAGAAGAACGGATGTTTGGTAATTAGATGTTTGCTCTCTCATACAGATGGGTCACTCAGGTAAAATGTATCTCTGTTAATAACCCTTATTCTGGGAAAGTCCTCCAATTTAGATTCTTCTGTGTGGTTAAGGGAAGTACAAGGTTTCTCTTGAGCCTATAGGGTCTCAAGGGTCTCAAGCTCAAAATAATCCACGTGGCAAAGTGGCACATTCTGGGTTGGTGGTGGGGGGGTGGGGGGGAGACACTGTCCTGAACCCTTTCATCCTGCTTGGGGGATTTGGAGGTCCTACTCAGTATCCTCCTCTTTTCAATAATTATAATGTTTTTGTTTGCTTTTTTAGCCAAACTTATGGAGGTATAATTTTGCAATGGTAAAATTTACACTTTTTAATTTAACTTCTATGAATTTTAACAAACATGTATACTACTATAACCAACATCACAATCAACATATAAAGCATTTCCATCCCCCTCCAAAGTTACCTCACGCATCAGCTGTAGTCAAGTCTTCATCCTATTCTACAGCTCCTGGCAGCCCTTAATTTGTTTTCTGTCCCTATAAATTTGGCTTTGCCCAGAAACATCATATACATGAAATCATAAGCCTCTGGTGCTGGCTTCTTTCACTTAGTGGAAAGCATATGGAATTTATCCATTTGTTGCATGTATTAGTAATTTATTCCTTTTTCTTACTGAGTGTCACTCTATTGTATGGATGTACCACAGTTTATTTATCCATGGTAATAAGATTTTGATTTTGATTTGGCAAATCACCCTGACTCCACTCTCAGGTAATGTGGTTTATAAAAGGCTGATGCAAATCTACTTCGCAGAGTATCCATACCCAGACCTAATCAACCAGTATATTCCCATCACTCTGACCATAGGGATGAGTTCAGAGGTGGGCACATGGTCCAATTTGATCTAATGATATCCAACACAAGGAAATTAACGGAACTATTAGTAACAAGAAGTTACGACATGGAATCATGGGGAAAAGATATTAAGCTAGTATTTCTGGTGGCCTTCCTGACCCACGGGGGAGTTCCCAACTTAAAGACAAGGCGAATGGAAAGCAAAGTACAACCAACTAGGTGAGACAAATTCCCACCTAGTCTGAGTATTTGGTACAGCCATGCCTAAAGACCTGTCCCTAGACTTGGCAGTTTTACGAGCCAACAAATTCTTCTAACTTAAGTCAATTTAGGTTCTGTTCTTGACTTTTTTTTTTTTTTTTTTTTTTTTTTGAGAGAGAGAGAGAGAAAGAGCCTGGGCGGGGGAGAGGGGCAGAGGGAGGGAGAGACAGAATCTCAAGCAGGCTCCAGCCTCAATGTGGAGACCAACGTGGGGCTTAATTCCATGACACCCTGGGATCATGACCTGAGCCAAAATCAAGAGTCAGATGCTCAACTGAATGAGCCACCCAGGTGCCTCTCTATTCTTGACCCTTGAGAAAGAAATCTTTCATATTCCACCCATCAATGAGCTTACAAGAGAGTTTCAAAATAAGACATAAGCAGAATTCACATCAAATGTCCCAGCTTCACCAGTTTACCACTTCATTAGTACACGGTCTTAAGGATTCTCTTTACTCCTATAAACCTTTACTTCCTCAATTCTAAAATAGAGAAAATTATTTCTTACTTATTCTACAATATTATTTTAAAAATTAAAAAAAGACTATGTTGGTTGAAATGCAAAAATATTATGATTATTATACATACAAAATAATTTGTACACAAAAATATAGTAGGTGACAATGATAATGAGAGAAAATTAAGAGGCATTATAGGAAGCAGTGAACAGTAACCATGACTAGTGACATTTATTGAGTGCATGCTTTGTGTTAGGAATTGTAATTTACATACATCAAGCACTATACATACATATATATATATATATATATATAAAGTATTTATATACATTATCTCATTTATCATTCTCAATAACACTAAAGGAACTTTAAACCTTCATTTTAGATGAGGCTTACAGAACATAAAACATATACTAAGTGAAAATAACAACTGGTAGAAACAAAATAAAAACTCAGCCCTGAGCCAGAAAAGCCAATGTGTACCTCAAAGTGAAAGTCTTTGCATGAAGTGTTTGCATAAAGCATACACTCTGTAGAGACAATTAAGTTATAAAAACCATGATCCTACAATTAAGTGAGCCATACCGTTGCCTTATACATAACTGTGCATGTTGTATTGGACACATTAAGACATAGAAAGTCTAGTCATATAAGATTATCACATGGTAATAAGCGAAGTTGCACTATATTTCTAAACATCTGGATTTCTTAGCCAATTCCACACATTTAAGTCAGCTATTTGGTGTCATAAACACATGGCAAAAATCCATTAGGGAAAAATAATTGTACATCTGGCACCAAGATGGCTGTAAGAGTTAGACTACTTTTAAGGAGGAATTCAGGTTTGTTTGCTTTTTTTCTATCCTATATTCTCTAAAGGATAAATACCCCAACAGAATTGTTTACAAAGTAACCAGGATCGAGGAGGTAAAGAGGAAACAAGGATGAATGAGACGTGCCCTCTTCAAAAGCAGAGCCTTCCCCTCAGGATACCAGGCACTTGTAATTACTTATACCTGACAACCTGGCCTATAAACCAAAAGAGTGTCACTTGTTTGTCCTTCCACTTCCACTTTTCTAGCTTTGGTGCTCATC
Source organism: Panthera uncia (assembly GCF_023721935.1). Lineage (NCBI taxonomy): Eukaryota > Metazoa > Chordata > Mammalia > Carnivora > Felidae > Panthera > Panthera uncia. Next base: position 27,234,103 of record NC_064816.1, read on the forward strand.
AGATTCTCCAGAGAATGCCTAATTTTTAAGCCATTCAACATTTCTATCTAGAACTTCATTTACTCATTCAGTCTTTCAGTTACTCAATGATGATTTTTATTTGCTGAGCCTTCGGCTAAAGATCCAAGGCCCACAATATCAAAGCAAAGTCAAAAAACAGATGGATGCTAGGATAAAACATTTATGATATATTGGGGCACCTGGGTGGCTCAGTCGGTTAAGCGTCCGACTTCGGCTCAGGTCATGATCTCACAGTATGTGGGTTTGAGCCCTGCGTTGGGCTCTGTGATGACAGCTTGGAGCCTGGAGCCCATTTCAGATTCTGTGTCTCCCGCTCCCTCTGCCCCTCCCCAACTCATGCTCTGTCTCTCATTCTCTCTGTCAAAAATAAACATTAAAAAGATTTTTTTGAACATTTACAATATATAATTACAGATCCAGTGTCAATCACCCTAATATAATATGTATATTCTTAAAAGTTGAAAAGAAATATGGGTTCAAAACTGAGTTTTTAGTATGAGCAAAATAAAAAGACAGTTCACAGAAGAGGATATAGAAATGGCTGTTAAAAATCTGAAAACGTGCTTAACTGTTCTTATAATAAGAGGAAACAAGTTAAACCCACAGTGAGAATTTTGACAACTGTACTGTACTATCATAGCCGATTATCTGTAGGAGGCACTGGGTGAGAAGTACGTGAGAACTCCTCGTACTACCTCACAACTTCTCTGTTAATCTAAAACTATTCTAAAACTTAAAAATCTTAAAGACAAATACACTGATACACACTTCTTACCTACCAGTTTCACAGAAGTTCAAAGCTTATAGACAAGAAAGGTATGGGGAAAGGGTCCCTCTCATGCATTGGTAGAGAGAGTACAAAAGGGCATACAACCTGAATGGAAGGAAATTTGTTATTAGTTAAGGAAACTATGTTATCTATTTACTTTTGTATCTATTTACCTACATATCTATATATTTTCATACATGCAATGTCAGTTATAGCATTTTGTTGTTGTTGTTGTGTTGTTTTGTTTTTTTTTGAAGAAAGTCTACAGAGAGGAGAGACAGAATCCCAAGCAGGTTCCGCACTGTTCAACACAGAGTCTGATATAGGGCTCAAATTCACAAACCATGAGATCATGACCTGAGCCAAAGTCAAGAGTCGGACGCTCAACTGACCAAGCCACCCAAGCACCCCCACTTATGGAATTTCACTCTGAACATACACCTTCAAACATATGACAAAATGGGTACAAGGTTATTCACCACGGCATTATTTCCAATAACAAAATACTGGGTAACTGAACCATCCATAGGGACAACCTTGGTATGTCACTCAAAGGTGTACCAGTCAGCTGTAGTAAGAAATGAGGGGGACTTTATAAAATGATATGAAGTAATTGCCAGGATAAAAAAGCAAGGTGAGAAAAAGTACATGTAATATGCTAACTTCCGCATAAGAAAGAATATTAAGTATATGTGTATATGTATGGGTTTGCTAGTTTTTGTGATAAACCCATGAGAGATAAACCAGAAATGAAAATGTTTACTATGCAGGATGGGTACAGATTGGAAGGATAAAAACAAAATAGGAATTCCTTGAACAACTTTTTATCTTGTTTTGATTTTGGGACCATATAAAGTCCTATACATACAAAATAGAAAACAGGAAAAAAATTATAAAACAAAAAGCACACTTGCATACAAACAAAAAAATAAATAGAATGAATGGCATATCATATTGCTAAAAATAATCACAGAAGACAAAAATGAATTCAAATAACTTTTGGGTCTGGCATTATGAACGTCTGTCTATAGTGGAATATTAAGACAAAAATGAGTACAAATAAATCCTGAACTTTACTTAGTAGATTGGTCGTTGGAAGTGGTATCGATGTAGTCATTCTGCAACTATTTTCTGTGTGTTATACAATAGAGAAAATGGATCAATACATTGGGATCTCACCGTGGAATAAAGAAGATAAAAAGGTAGAATGAGGGAAGAATCCTGTGATGTTGGATTTGAATTGTTGAATTTCAGATTATTAGTATATATATAGTATATATGTAATTATCCACAATAATCTGCAATTCAACTATATATGTATGTATATGTACATATACATGTGTACACATGTATATGTGTGTATGTACATATACATACACAGTAGGTAGATAGATAGACAGATAGTAGCAAAGAGACCACCTAGTAACCTAAGTTTCATTTCTAAATTCCATTCCCCACTACCCCACTAAAGGAAGCCAAGCAGAGCTCTTTGAAGAAATGACTTATTCTTGATCAGGAGAGGGAAAATATAAGGTAAGCCTAAAATATCTTATTTTGCCCAAGGGTATACTCAAAAACTGATGTCCTTTCATGTCAAAGGGACATAAAAACTAGTTTACAGGGGATCCTACTGGCTAAAATGAAGATAATTGGAAACTCATAAAAGAATAAGAAGTTATTTATAGAGTTACATTGTTTTGTGGGACTTCCTTGAGCTATATACGTAAGATTTGTGCATTTTTCTATAGGTTTGCTATACTTCAATACAAAGATTATAGTGACTTTTAAAAAGAAATAGCTATGATACAAGCAGCAAAGGAAACACATATTTTATTCTAGCTGAAAGAAGGACCATACTATGAATAAATTGTTCCAACTATTACAATAATTATTCAATTCTACTATGGACATGGCAGAGAGGGTGAGGAGCTCTTTGGTTACCAAGGAAGGTCAGCTAATAAATTTATAAGAATAATACAGTAACAAAAACACTATTAGGCAAGATTCATCAATGGATGATAAAACCAATGGGTGAAACGTTCTTAAGAAACAGGATATTCACTCAGTCTCAGAGTATTACCACACAGATTGCTTACTAATTACAAAGCAAACCACAAATCTCAAAAAGCCACACCTAAAATCCAAAATGGAGGGATCTGGAGAAAATCACTTAATCAAGTGATCAAACAGCACCACCAAAAATTGAACAAACCAACTAGTGCCTCTGATATGATTCAATATGAACTATACAATATTAACTAGGTAGTATGTTGGCCAAAAATGTTGAGGCTAAATCTAATCATCAGGAAACAACTGGACAGATCTACATGGCATGGCATTCCACATGACACTGCCTTAGAACCATCAGAAATGTCAACTCATGAAAGACAAGTGAAAGGCAGAGAACTATTCTAGATTAAAAGAGTCTAAACACATGCACTAACTAAGTTAAATGTGTAAGCCTTTATCTGATTTTTAAAAAAATAAAAATAAGAAAAAAGATATTATAATGTACAAGGGACCTTAATGGGGACATTTGAATATATTTGGTAACAAAACAATGTTAAATTTCTTAGATGTGATAATGGTATTATTATACACATACTGATCTCAAGAGATAGAAGGTTAAATGCCAGGGGGAAATACGATGAATGCAAATGTTTTTTTGAAAGGTATATAAATGAGAAAAAGAAAGCAAATGAACAATTATGACAATATATTAATAACAATTCTTGCGCATTGTATTTGGATAACTACCGTTCTCTACTCCCAACTTTTAAAAAATTTTAATATTTTCAAAATAAAACTTGGGGGAGGGACAGAAATAATTGGGATAGAGTGTAAAAAAAATAAATCAAGGATAGCCAGCATTTTTTAAATGCCCACTATGTGTCAGGCCCTATTTAGAGGAGATTGCAATAATAATTCATTTAATCCTCATAATTCTATGTGATTGATACTAATAATATCTCCATTGTATAGATGAGAAAGTTGGGTCCAATAGAGGTAAAATAACTCGACTGAGCTAGTATTCACAGTAGTTAGGATTTGAACATAAGAAATTTAGATTCAAAGTTCATTATCACAGCCATACTTTCCTGCCCTTCAAAAGTAGTGAATTGGATTACTGCAACACACTTATCAAATAATACAAAATAATCCGATTGGTAGAACCACCATATTAATCATATAAGCCTAATGATTAATATGCATCTGATTATCTCCTATGTGCCCAAAACAGAATTCTGGAGGATTCAGCTTGTCATGATTAGTCCTATTTCCTGTGCTGGAAAATAAAATCAGTAATAACAGGAGGCCAACAAATAGCCTGAAGTGAGGAGGGAGGTTGATTTTTGTAAATACAACATGCAAAAATAGTATGGGCAGGTATAGGTGTTATTTTTAAAATAGAGAATATAGGAAAAATCAAAGGATCAATATTTACATTTCCTAGATTTCCAGATTAAAGAAAAAGGAGCAAAACTACAGGTGCTTTGAGATTTGGATTGTGTTAATGCCATTATAAAATGGTCCCTTTCTTTAGTTGGGAGCCACAGAAGATCCTGACGGAGTAGAAATTGCATCATTGGTCAATTAATCAGTGTCTCTCGTGATAGCTCAACAGGGTGCCCTCTTCAACTCAATAGACAAGCAGCTCACCAACAGTATCTAAAAGAGAGCAAAGTCACAGAATGACAAAAGTAGACATGAAAAGCTACAGAGTAAAGAGACTAAAACAAACAAAGGCAGCTGTGCTATGAAAGAAAGTGAGAAGTGGAAAGGGAAATGTCAGGAATCAAAGGTTAAAAAAGAAAAGATCAGGATTTTTTTTTTTTCAACGTTTATTTATTTTTGGGACAGAGAGAGACAGAGCATGAACGGGGGAGAGACAGAGAGAGAGGGAGACACAGAATCGGAAACAGGCTCCAGGCTCTGAGCCATCAGCCCAGAGCCTGACGCGGGGCTCGAACTCACGGACCGTGAGATCGTGACCTGGCTGAAGTCGGACGCTTAACCGACTGCGCCACCCAGGCGCCCCAGGATTTTTTAAAAAAGATATAGAAGTATCTTATGAAAGAAAAGGGACCAGTGAGGAGATAAAAATCATGACCAGAGTTGAAGCCTGAAAACACAAGGCAGAAGACAGAGGGAAGCAGTTGAGAGCAGAGCCCTTCACTCCACCCCTCATTTACTCATTTGGTTCACACCTACAACGTAGGAAGAAGGTACTCTGCTGAGCTTTGAGGGACCCTTGCCCTCAAAGAGCCCAGATGCTCAGTGTTGCAAGTTCCTATTTTTCTAATGTAATTTTAATTATTGCTGCCACACTTTAGTTAATTGTGATAGTTAATGTGTTAAGTTGACTGGGACACAGGGTGCCCAGATTATAACACTATTACCGGATGTATCTGTGAATGTGTTTCAGAATGAGATTAGCATCTGAGTCAGAGGACTCAGTGAAGCAGATGGCCCTCCCCAGTGTGGGTGGGCATCATTCAATCCCCTGATGGCCTGAATAGAACAAACAGACAGAGGAAGAGAGAATTCGTGCTCTCTGCCTGGCTGTTGCGCTGTGATGTCAGTCTTCTCCTGCCCTCTACTGTGACTTACACCATCAGTCGTACAGTTCTTGGAACTACACCACTGGCTTTCCTGGGTCTCTGGCCTGCAAATGGCAGATTATGCAACTTCTCAGCCTCCATAACCACACAAACCAATTCATTATAGTAAATCATATATATTATATATATATACTATTGGATTTGTTTCTCTGGAGAACATGTCTAATACACTAATATTCTCATACTCAACACATACTTCCAAAAATTATAGCAATTACATCATCTATAAAAAAGGGTACTTTTTAATGGCAGTTGATGTACTGAGTAAGTTTGTTATGAAAAGGACACATGTTTATATTTCTGATACATTGATAGTATAAAAAAGCATCATCACCTGGTGCTTTTTATGGATAGATATTTTCAACATTGGATACAGCATACCTCATATCACACCTCCCCCCCCCCCCCGCCACCACCTTTTCTTTTCATCATCCTACTCCAGGGAGGTGAACATTAACAGAGAACAAGGTACTCTAAACAAAGAGGAAAGACGGATAACGAGTTTAGGGACCAGGTTTTCATTTGCTTTGTAATGTCCCATAAGATTTCAATGACGAAAAGCAGTAATGACCAAAGGAATGAGTATTTGTCATATGGTATCTGAGAGTGAATTCCAGGCTAAATGAAGATACAGTAAGGGAGAGCCTCCCAACCAGATATACTTACTTAGTACCTCACATATGAAAGACGCCTAACTGATACACAATTTGGAAAAAACAGAAATTGACTCCCCAGAATGCCTTGGTGTATGATCTCAGCTCTTACTAAGGTCGACTGACTCCCTGAAAAGAGCTGAATTCAAGTCTGAATGGATGTTTTATACATTCAGTTTAGAACATCCTCCCTCCCTGTCCCCCCGATCTACAAGACAGAGTGAAAAGCATGGAAGAGGACGTATTATTTTTACTGCTCAACATCTGATTCCTTTAGGGCACCCAACCCACTGTGGTTCTTCTGGGATCTCAATCAAGGGGTCTCATCTCCTCTACCAGAGGCAGGAATGTGAGTCAAGCTAATCAATCAGTCTTTTTTAGGATCTGTATGAACCAGCTGAAAGAAAAAGAGGCTTCTGACATCTCGGGAAGTAAAATGCACATAAGTCTGAAAATGCTTTAGGATCATTTTCCCACCACAGGACTGAGACTAAAGGGGAAATTAATAGAGAAGAAATGGGCTGTGAGGTGGGGAGACAGCAGAGGCAAAATTACCAAGAAGCTACTGAAACTTAGGTTTATAAGTCCCTTTCTAGCAATGTGGTTATTTGTATTATTTTTATAAAGAAGGCTCTCTAAGGGGTGCCTGGGTGGTCCAAGTGGGTTAAGTGTTCCATTTCAGCTCAGGTCATGATCTCATGGTTCATGAGCTCGAGCCCTGCTTTGCACTTCACACTAAAAGTATGGAGCCTGCGTGGGACTTTCTCCCTCTCCCTCTCCCTCTCCCTGTGTGCCTTGTGGGATTCTCTCTCTCCCTCTCTCTCTGCCCCTCGCTCACTCAAGCCCTCTCTCTCTCAAAAATAAATAAAAATTAAATTAATTTAATTTAACTTAAAGTAAATTAATTAAAAATTTTTAATTTAATTTAATTTAATTTAATTTAATTTAAAAAAGAAAGAAAGAAAGAAAGAAAGAAAGAAAGAAAGAAAGAAAGAAAGCTCTCCAACTGCATAAACTTCAGGCCACACAAAATGTCCACCACCCCTGGGAAAGACACCTTTAGCCATCCATAACGAAAGCCAGTTCACCCCAATGGATCCTGCAATTATGTGAGCCAATAGTCTCCCTTTTCTTTTCTCTTGGGATAACCTGAATTTAGTTTTATCCATTTGCAGTTGAAAGGGAACAGACTATGCCACCCCAAAGTATGTCTCCTTGGCATAATAATTCTTTTGAGCTGATCATTTTTAAGAAACTTACAGACACAGGAGAAGCTCTGAAAACTGGGTAGAAGTTACCCATTTGTAATGGATGTCTACATTTATAAAGGAAATCTCCGTTTGTAAATACCTCCTTCTCTGTATCAGGAAGAGAAGGACGACTCTAAATTGTAAGGCAATCGTGGGGCACCTGGCTGGTTCAGTTGGTACAGCATGTGACTCTCGATCTCAGAGCCATGAGTTCAAGCCTCACGTGGCATGTGGAGATAGCTTAAGTAAATAAAACTTCAAAAAACAATCATAAGACAATCTTATCAATGGAGCAGGCATTAAATCTGCAGAACAAATCTTACCCTTATTTACCTTGCTTATCCTGGTAACCCCCCAGCACTGCCCACACATCCATCTCTTTCTCTTTAGCTGAAAATGGTATTTAAGGTGGTAGTGTGGCCATCTCAGCGAGCTTTACTCAGTTTTCCTGGGTAGCTCCCATATACACACGAGGTATACAAGTCAATAAAAATCTAATTGTTTTTCTCTTGTTAAGATTTTTTTTTTTTTTTTTTTTTTTTTTTTTTATTACAGGAGGTCTCGGATAAAAACTCAGAAGGGTAAGGTGAAAATTATTCTTTCTCCCCTATACAGCCAAAAAGCATCTGGAGATTTTAAGACAAAAATAAAATAATAGATCTTAACCTCTGGCAGGAAAAAAAAAAATGAAATCAATGCTATTTCAACTTTCAGAATATCTATTATAAGTAATTATTTTATTTCTTTCCCACATTTCAGAATGTGGTTTACAGTAGCTTAAACATTGGATTTGTAACCAGTTTTAAGGAAACAAACTATGGGACAGTCTTTATACATTTTTTTTCAAAGATACTTCCTTTGATTGGCTATAAATGATAGAAAGTATTAGGTTGATACTACAAAATGTCTGACTTCATGATACCATTTTGTGCACTATTTTGCTTTTTCCAAACATGTATTTTTATTTCTCCATAGCACAGAGTACTTACTTATTCTCTACGGAGAGTTCGATTTAAATTCTCTTCTGTCTGAATCCACATGATTGCTAAGGAATTAACTACCAGTACTATGTATCAAAACCCCCCAGCAGTGCTTTGACAACCATAGTCTCCCCCAGACAAATTACAATTGGACACCTAAGATTCTTGGAAATCTGCAAGAAAGTCAACTTTGGAAATGTTTCATTTAAGCCAGACTCCACTTTCTCTTGAAATTTATCACTGAAGAAGGTAATTTTAAAAGTGATAGAAATTAGTAGAGTATATGCCATACTTCTCTGAATAGAAACCTGCAAACTGATAAAGGTCCAGAGATTGCCTTCCATGTGGTTCCATACATACATGTCTCACAAATACAAGAAAAATGAAATGTGGCGCTTATTAAGGATATTTCAAAAGCTACTTACAATTACATGTGTTAGAAAAAGTTAGATATTTATCTCAAAAGAAACAATATTTCATGTCCAAAAGATCAGGAGAACCATCAAAACGGACCAGTTGTCTATAAATGATTCATTCAGAATGACAAAGGAAGTCACTGTTTTGCCAGAGACAGACTGACCAGCTCTTATTTTGAAGAATAGCAGGCAGTGAGAGAAAAATGAATTCTGTGATTTTGAAAAATCACTCTTCTGAGCAATGATTCAAGTCCTAATCAAGTCCTGTCACCATCCCCCAACCCCTTGCACCCTCACCCAAAGAGCCAATAAAATCTGTAGTGACCCCATCAAAAAGGTCACAGCCAAATGATCTTGCTTTAAAGAGCTCAACACCGACACACATACAGACACACACCGCCACCACCTCTATCATCATCATCATGGCAGAGAACAGCCACCTTGGTAGTAAAGGCATTTGAGAGCTAAGTCAAGCTTCCTGGCCAGAGGTCCTAGTATCTTCATTTAAACCCAGGAGCGGGTTCCCTGTAGGACACTGGCTTTGGCACCACAGAGTACTGACACTTCCAGCACTGTTTCTTTAACGTTCAAGGGAATATAAACATCCCAACCAATAAGTACAGAGATGTCTGGCCGTCTAATTTCAAGGTCGGCTCTATATCAGAGTCTTTTATGGTTTTTAAAAGGAGTATTTTATGCTAGTCTGATGGAAAACTCCAACAGTAGAGGCTCCTGTCTGACAAATGCCTTAGTGAAACAATAAGCCTGAAGCAAAGTGAGAGAGGCAAAATTATTTTGCTGCAATAGGTGACGCCCAGTGAAAACAGAGACTACTGAAGTTTAAAAGAATAATCTATATTTATTCTGCGTAAAGACTTTCCCCACGTCAGCACTTTAAATACCACTGTAAAATGCTGACAGTAATTATGTGAACGGTGCTATAAGAAATTAAATCCTTCAACTAATGGGTTTCAAAGGTGTTTCTGCTTCTGCCTTACACACACACACACACACACACACACACATACACATACATTTCAGCTTCTCTGTCAGGATTTCCCAAAATCAACTCTACTGCAAGGAGTGAAAATGTCTAGAGTACTTGCTGCTGCTGTTCCAAAGAAACAACTGGGAAAGAAAGAAAGAAAGAAAGAAAGAAAGAAAGAAAGAAAGAGAGAGAGAGAAAGGGAAAGATAGTGCATCTGCCCTGAGGCCTCAAGCTCAGGTGTGCTGGCTTTCTGGCTGGGAGGTGGGATATGGCATAACTGGAGTCAGGTCACCCAAGGCTCACTCACTGAGTGACAGGGCGATCAACTGAACCTCCCTTAACCCCAGGTTCCCCATCCATATAACAGTGACAGTCATGTTTGTTATAGGGATTAAAGGAGGAAATACATACAAATCACCTAGGAGAGCCTGGCTCACAACAAAACACTCAGGATGTAAGGGAATTACTATTATTTATGATTGTCACAGAGTGTGCATCTTGGTTAAACAGCTGCCAGTCCTGGCAGCATAAAGTGACTCAGAGGAAAGTGAGATTTGAAGAAACTACAACTAGCCAAACTACAAAACTGACTGTAAGTTGTTGGAATTGGAATGTCTATTAGACAGAGAACAGACCCAGTACAGGATCTGGAATTTCAACAGAAAGGCAAGTATAACCTTCCTGGCTGTAATAAGCAACCCAATAATCTTTCGATGGATAGTCTTCCCTGCTTTGACCTTTGCTACTCCCAGTGCGGCCCACACACCAGGGCATCACCTGGGAGATTCTCACAAATGGAGAATCACAGCCCCGCCCTTGACCTGCCAAATTACAATTTTAACAAGATCCTCGGGATTTTAACAAGATTTGTAAGCACATTAATGTTTGAAAAGCACCACTGTAGAGCACAAAATTCAATGTATAGTCACTCCCATTTGGGGTGTGTTTCTTTTTTATTTTTAAAATTTTTTAAATTAATTAATTTTTTTTGAGAGAGAGGGAGAGAGCACAAGCACTGGAGAGGCAGAGAGAGAATCCCAAGCAGGATCCACACTGTCAGTGCAGAGCTCGACATGGGGCTTGAACTCACAAATCATGAGATCATGACCCGAGCTGAAACTGAGGCAGGACACTCAACCGACTGAGCCACGTAGGTGCCCCTGGGGTGTGTTTCTAGGATCTTTGCTGCACAATAAACCACTACAAAATTCAGTGACTTAAAATAACAAGAACAACCACGCATTTGCTCTATCTCCTCAGTTTAGGCAGGGCTCAGTGGGATGGCTCATCTCTGTCCCAACACTCACGAGGAGGGAAAAGGGCAGTTCTTTTTGGGAGATGAGCCAGGCACACACAGGAACAAGGATTTGTTGAAAATAGTCTTCACAGACCAGGTACCACAGGGTGTCTGTTACTCTTTCACTTTTTACCTCTCCCTGTTCTCATGATTGATGAAACATCCACTTTGTTTCAATTATACAGCTATATACAAGCCCCCATTGGGAACCCAACAAATTTTAAGGCATGATATCTCCCCTCAAGGAACTTGTAATAAAATGGGTGAAACAAGGCATCGATATCCTAAAATTTTAATAACAATAAAATACTGTAATAATAAAATATTTAAGTAGCAGCCCAAGACAATAATGAAAATGATGCCCTAAGACTATGGACCGTTCATTTAATTAATTTTGCACACAATAACCACTCTGAATGTTCAGAGAAAGAATGGAAGTGGAGGAGAAGGTCCATGGAAGATGAAAGATGGGCAGCCTGAGCAAGATTTGCACAGGAAGGATTAGATGGATTTCAAAAAGGAAGGCCCAGTGAAATGCACTTGGAGGATAACATAACCAGGGAGCCAAGGGAACAGGGTCATGGGGACACAAGGCCATGAATGAGTGTCTCTGCATATTCTTTGGTGATGATTATAAATTCAATGTTCCTGAAAGAATTTCCTGCCTCATAACCTCCGCCTTTACTTCTCCCCTTAGATATGTTCATAAGCCATTTGTGGAATCCCCACCAGCAATATAACCTTGTATTAATAATGAAGGGTTTTTACTAACCTTATAAACTTTACTATACCTTGGGGTAGGGGGGTAGGAAAAACAAACAGAAATGTAGGCATCGTCGAACGGCAATTTGTAAACTTCACTATTTGCTGTATGGGAACTAGCACTTTCGGTATTGTTAAGCAGCAACTTGTAAATTTCACTCTCCCTTAGAAAATAAAAATGGAATGAAAGGTACTGCTTAGAAGAAACATATAAATTTCAATCTCCACAGCAGGGAAATAAGCTCTGATTACACTACATAGTTCACACACCTCAATGTGCCAAACACTTGTTTTATTATGCATTCATGTATAATGAGTTGGTTTTCCAGCAACAGAGAATGAAATTTACAAGTTGTTATTTAACTTTTCTAGGATTGTATTTTTCTTCCTTCTCTTTTCTTCCTCCTCCTTCCCCCCAAAAACATAATACCAGCGATGGGGTTGCTGAACAGTAGCACCTATTCATTCCTTCTATATCAGTGATTAAAACAATTTAAAATGTTGTTCTCAGGGCTTCGTGATACCCCATATTGTTTGGGGCCATACATTTCAAACAATTGCTCTTTACCTTGTTGGGGGTAGAGAGGGCTTTTAAAAAGTTGATAATAAGCCTTACTACTAGTTTTTAACTTCTATTCGTTGTTAAACACACACACACACACACACACACACACACACACACACACCAGGCCTATGACTCCAGGGACTCCCTAGGATTTTCATAAATGTACCCAACAGAAATTCAGAGCCAGCGTATTTGAACACTTTTGCTATTTATTCAAGCATGCTTCTGAATAGTTACTCTGGACAGGAAGGATGGGACCGCTGGAGGAAAGTGGTTGAACTATATTCTGTAGAGTCATGGCAAGAAATAAAGAAAGAAGGGGAGTTGCCACCTCAATACTAAAAGTGTCAGTGCAATGATATCCTAATAAAAGGTATTCTATTAGAAGTTATAAAATCCCATACCGAGAAACAGTCTCAAAACAAAAGTCAGGTGCAATACAGCCCAGAATCAACCAAAGACATCTTTATGTCAGGGACTAAAAGATACCAATATACCATCTCTACAATTTTCTTAATATAATTTTTGAACAGATGATATATACACAAAGTAAAAATTTAAACAATACCAAAAGTACAGTAAGAAATAAGCCTTTCCATCCATGCTGTTGACAATCTCTTGCAGTCTTCAACACACATATATCAGTGTGCATGTATATACACACACATATTTTAAATTCCTATGGCAACAAATAGCATATTCTAACCCTTTTTCCACTTAATGGATATCATTGAGATGGTTCTATATAGATACTTTTTTTGTAATGGCTTCATTGTGTTACAAAGTATAGACATTCTACAATTTATTTACCTAACCCCCTATTGCTTGGACACTTGAGCTGTTTTGAATCATTTGTTGTTAGACAAAATGCCATAATGAATATTTTTGCACATGGATTTTTGCATACCTACATGACCATATTTTGAAGATAAAAGACTAGAAATGAAACCGCTAGGTCAAAGAGTTTCATGCATCTTATTTTGACAGTTATGATCAAATAGCATTCCAAAAACGGTGTACCAATTTATACTTCCATCCCTGATACCAACAGAGCTTCCACTGAAGGAATTCAAAAAAACCCAAAAGTTCATTATCATTTTTCCGTCAACTGATCCCTTCCCTCTAAAATGGGGCTGGGGGTAAATACCATCTATTTTTTAATTGTAAGTATAGGCAGATCATAATGATTATTGTCCAAGACCCAAGGCCATTTCATTACCCACCGCACTACTCTGTCCTCACTGTGCTATAATTCTAACTGGTCAGATAGATCTTTAATTTGCAAACCTCCTCAGAATACAGATTATCTGCATTCTGCAGACATCTGCAAAAAGCCATCCGCAAGTGCATATTTCATGGCTGAATATTTTTACATAACATCAGCTGGAGCCCATCGTGCTAGCATTCTAGCCAAGTGTCACAACCTGCTCTATTATACCAATAGGCAGCTTCAATTAGTCATTTTCTCCCCGTGGTGACGACAGCTATAATAGCATGCAGTGGTCTGATGAAGTTTGTAATACAAAGTGGAGATGGAGGTATTAAAAGAGGATACAAAATTAGAATAGAATTTAAAAAAATTCCACCTCCCAAGTAGTCATTTGGGGAAATGACAACATTTCTGACACAAGATTCAAGAATGAATACAAAAATGCAATCCCTTTTGAAAAAGATGGATAAATAAATTCACGATGGGGACACATTCCAGCCCCAGATAGAACTTGGGTTTTCATTGACTAAGGAGTCATTAAGTGTCATCTCAAAAACAACTATAAATAAAAGAATATTTGGTAAATAGAAAAACAAATTTAAATCCTAAATAGAATTCTAAGATGAACATAAGTGCCAGTGGAGAATGCTACTCTGAAAGCATGATACAGTAGTAAATAAATTAGAAGGCATGACAGGGTTGGCACTACCCTCAGAATTTATTCCTAATCCTGCTGCTTCTCACTTCATCCGCTAGGATCAATGAGCTCCAAGCCATGTTCACCTCCCCTGTTGCACAGCCACAGCCCTCTAATTGCCTGCCTGCCTCTCCTCTTGTCCCCTTCAGCCTCTTCTATCCATAGAAGCTGAAATGAATTTTTAAAAATATAAACCAGGTATTTCCTTCCTTCCAGCCCTCCAGTGCCTTCCTTCCTCAAAATCTAAAAGCCTTACCATGGCTGAAAAGGCCCTGCATAATCCAGCCCTGGCACCCCTCCAAGGACTTGACCCAATGCTACCTTCTCATCTCCAGGGACCTCCATCAAGCACAGTCCCAACTCAGATCCTCAGCAAGACCCAGCTTCTAGCTGGGATGCATGTTCCCCAAATATTCACATGCATGCCTCCCTCCTTCACACTTGTCTTCAATGTCACCTTGGATCAGAGAGGGATTCCTTGACCACTCAATCTAAAATGCAACCAAAAACTCTATCGATGCATGCTTACACCACTTTACATTATATTGTGTAGTAATATGCTTATCAATTTATTATCTATGGCCCCTGCTAGAATGTAATTTCTATGAAGGCAAGAAGAAGAAAAAATACAAATTGTGCATCCCAACCAGACACAAAATCATACTATGATTGTGATTTAAACACACAGGTGAAGAAATATTGTTTAACTTACTTCGGATGAAATTCATTCAACTCGTCAAACATTTAGTGGACTTTTAATTATATATGGGATTATTATATATTATGTATATAATATTTATTACATTGTATGTATGTATATAACATATAATAGTTATATGTGTATATATATATAACTACATATATATAATACAAACTATTGAAATAATAAATCAAAATATTAACAATCAGAAGTCCACAGGAGTAGAACAGACAATCAATGTCAAGAGGTTCCAAGGAGAAGGAAAATTTCAGAAAGAAAGATGGAGAGGATTTGGAAAAGGAAACCAGGAGTGGAGGACATTCTAGGTAAGCACACAGGATGGACAAAAACATCAATTACACCAGTGTCCCCCCAACTTCAGGGCAGAAAACCCTGGTCCACTGACAGGACAGAGCAAAAACTAATAAAGTTATGTCCTTTTCAATTCTCTTTTAATTTTCTGAAATCATTCACCGAGAAAGTATTAATTAGTGCTAATGTATCCAAACATCTTTCTTACACTTGTTTATCTGAATAACATATTTTTATTTTTGTTGCATTTTTCACTCAAGTTTTACTTCCCTATTTATGGTGAGGTGGTCTATTTTGTATTTAGGGAATAACATATCAGTTTCTCTATCTATAAACTTATTTAAGTAAAAGAAGTGAGCTGTTTTAAAGCCAGGTGTTAAGTCAATCATGGTGTAGCTGGCACACCACTTGCCCAGACCCATCAGAGCCCATCTTTAAAGGAAGAAAGGAGGGTCAGCAGAGAAGAATGGAAATGTAGACTCTTGTCAAAATGCAAGAGGCAAGTGGCAGACTAAAGATTTTGAAATATATTATGTAGGCCTGTAGTTTCCCAATTTGTTACAAAGCCAAATTCCTTGGAAATGTCCTTTATATGTAAGTGTGGCATGTCTGTTATTTTCAAGACAGCATGAAATGTAACAATCTTCAATTCCATTATACCAACTGAAGAACAAAGTAAAAATAAATAAGTAAATAGATAAATACAACTTCATACTGTATGTGAAGTATAAAACCTCAACCGTAACTATAGCTATATCTAAAACAAAACAAAAACCATCTACTACGTCCATTAGGATCTGGGGGGAAACATGATTCCCAAACACTCAGCTGGGGCGAGGTGCGGAACTATCTGCAAAGGTGCAATAATCGTGGGGGTAAGTGAAAGGTTAATGTGGTACCTCAGACTAAGGGAGGACCCCATTCATAAAGTCCACAGAGGAGAACCCACCAGGTACCCAGCTGAGTAGAAAATGGATATGAAGTGATAATGGAAGATACCCAGCACACAAACAAAACTATTTTCAAATATCTGCTGGGTATGTCTTTACCACTGTCTAATCACTAGCTGTATAGTTGGGCTTGGGGCTGCACAGGTGAAGAGTATAGCTGGGCTGGACTTAAACCTCAGCTTGCCATTCACTAGCTGCGTGCATTTCTTAGGTCACTAAACATAGCTTGCTCAATAAAATGGGGGATAATAGCAGTTTTCACCATAAAGCTGGTCTGAGAAGCAAACGAACAAATGTATGTACAGCTCTTAGCATAGTGTTTGCCTGCAATGATTGTGTATGTGTGCAGTGGGGTGGGAGAGGGGTATGTTGATCACCAAAGCATTCAAGAGAAACTTACGGAAGAAGAGCTGAAAATTGCAGAAGTTCTCAATTGAAATTGCATTAACTTAATACTCTATATGACTTGGCCAAAAAAACCCATATTGTTCTGTTCTATTGATAAAATATCCCAAAGGCGTAAAAAGAAGGAAAATTATTTAGACCATTAGAGGCAGATCATGGTGGTGTTGGACACAGTGGTGGTGGCAGAGGTGGGTGGTGGCAGTGGTGTTGGAAGGCGACCTAGAGAAGAAGGTGATATCTAAGATGAGGCCAACCTGAGGCACAACAGGAATTAGCTAAGGAAAGAGGTGCGGGAAAAGTGCTCCCAACCAAGGGAATCCAAACTGCCACAGCTCTGGGGAAGAGAAAACATCACAGGTTCAGCGAACGGGATGATCAAGCTGTGAAAGAGGAAAGGGGGCTGGAGAGGTAGAACTTTCAATCATGTTTCAAGAGCCTGAATTAGGGGTGCCTGGGTAGCTCAGTCAGTTAAGGGTCCAACTCTTTGTTTGGACTCAGGTCATGATCTTACGTTTCCTGAGTTCCAGCCCTGGGTTAGGCTCTGCACTGGCAGGTTGGAGCCTGCTTGGGATTCTCTCTCTCTTCCTCTCCCCAACTTGTGCTCTGTCTTTCTCAAATTAAATAAATAAGGCTTTAAAAATTGTTTAAAGAGCCTGAATTAAGGGTTCCTGGGTGATTCAGTCAGTTAAACATTCAACTATTGGTTTTGGCTCAGGTCATGATTTCACAGTTCTTGAGTTCAAGACCCATGTCAGGCTCTGCTCACAGCACAGAGCCTACTTGGGATTCTCTGTCTCTCTCTGCGCCTCCCCTGCGCTTGCTTGCTCTCTCTCTTTCTCTCTCTCTTTCTCTCTCAAAAATAAATAAATAAACTGTATCAAAAAAATAAATAAAGGGGTGCCTGGATGGCTCAGTCAGTTAAGCATCCAGCTTCGGCCCAGGTCGTATCTCACAGTTCGTGAGTTCGAACCCCTATCAGCACAGAGCCCCACTTCAGATCCTCTATCCCCCTCTCTCTCTGCCCCTTCCCCACTCAAGAGCTCTCTCTCTCTCAAACATAATTTTAGGGGCGCCTGGGTGGCGCAGTCGGTTAAGCGTCCGACTTCAGCCAGGTCACGATCTCGCGGTCCATGAGTTCGAGCCCCGCATCGGGCTCTGGGCTGATGGCTCTGAGCCTTGAGCCTGCTTCCGATTCTGTGTCTCCCTCTCTCTCTCTGCCCCTCCCCCGTTCATGCTCTGTCTCTCTCTGTCCCAAAAAATAAAAAAAAATTTAAAAAAAAAATTAAAAAAAGAAACATAATTTAAAAAAAATTTAAAAATATAATGAAAAATTTAAATAAATAAATAAATAAATAAATAAATAAAATAAAGAGCTTGAACTATCTTTTTCCTGAGGATAATGAGAACCCCATGAAGGACTTTAAGCAGGGAAAAGACACGGTCCCATGATCAGATTGTCAGAATTAGAAAACCACTGCTAAAGGGAATGGGGAGTGATTGAAGAGTTTGGAGTTGTTACAAAAATGGGTTATAACATGTCACACATGATTTTTTCTCGAGTTAACTGTAGACATGGATAGGCATTCACTAACTCATTCACTCATTATGGTGTTTCCTGAGTACCTAACAGCTACCAGGAGCCATGCTCACATAAGGACAGGAGAAGAAAACTCACAAATAAACAAAAGAAGCAGTGTAAAAAGGGCTAAGACTTGAAAGGCAAAGGACATTTCTGAGAGGTGGGTCAAATTCCAGAGATGGGAGCCAGCAGAGTGCATGTGATGAAACATATCCCAGGATAGTCAGAACGCACAATCCAGGGGCAGCAGGAACACATCCCTTCAACAGGAATGTAATGAGCACACACTACATGCCGGTTTTGAGCTGGCACTGGATACACAGTGATGAAGGAGAAAACACTTAAAATAAGAGGTACAACAATAACTCTTACCATTGCAGATAACGCTAGGTTGATTATTAAGAGTGTGAGAGGCAGAAAAACAGAAGTAAAGAGCAGTGCCTTAATTTAAGGAGGCTTGAAGTGGCAATAAACTATTTTTAATTATAACTTCTCTGCTGAGAATTGACAGTCTTTGAAAGCTTGTGTAAACCATAAATGAGTTACATGCAAATATATTACTGATATTATAGCTTTTAAAATGACATTATAACTTTTAAAATGTCAAATAATTTTGAATGTCAAATGCTAACCCCCTACTCCCCCCCAAATTCCAATCATGAATTGTCCACTTGATCCCACATCAAATCAACCTACTGAAAAGTGAAATGCCCATTCCTTCCACCGAATAGGAGAAATGCCTCAGATGTGGTCAAATCTTCCCTTGTCTTCAGAGAATCTTGGTGCTGATACTGACCCAGCAAGTCAGCTAAGATCCATTTGGGACGACGCAAGAAAGGGAGAAAACATGTTCCCCATCCAACACTAACCTTTCCAGCTCAGGCCCTGATCATGCCAAGACATCAGAGTGTAATAATGGTAATTTAATAATGGAGTCGGCCAGGCTCAGCCCACATTAGAAAGCTCAGGAAAATAAATGAGGCTTGCAAGCCAAACAGAGAGAAACTTCTCCAGGCAGCGCCTGCAGCAGGGAGATACCTGGTAATGAAACACCTGCTGTCTCCATTCATTATACAGGAGGCAAACCTTAAAAGAGAGCCTGGAAAGGTGAAGGTCTCAAAATGGAAATAAATAAATAAGCATGCCTGTCCTGGAGAGATCTCTGCAAATGGCTCGAAAGGACAGCCCGGAGATTTTCTGGGGGGGATGTGGCAAAGTTTCATCAGATGTCGAGGGAGGTAATTATGTGCTTGGGCACATTTGCTGGATAAATTGGCCTCCTTACCTTCATCTGCCCATGCGGGCACCAGAGACAGAAACTGTGTTTAAACTCCACAGTGTTCTCGCTGGCTTTGACTATAAAAAAAGAAATAAAAATGTGTCCTAGGTGCCTGGCAAATCAGTCCAGTGTTAGATGGGGACCCATTATCTTTGACCTTCACATTTTTGCCTCTTCTGACTCACAGAAAATCCTCAGAAACCCTTTCAGGTAAAGATATCTGGCTTCTGGGAGGCGCTCACTTTCAGGAGAAAGATCCTGTTTTTGTAATATAAAAATAATACTTGAAGGAAGTGATTTCTTTATCTTTAATTTCAGTTGGTCTGTTACCTGCTCCAATTTTAACAATTTGCCTAAAATGATGGCAGTTTTCTTTACTGACTATGTTAGTAACAGGTGAAGCCAACAGCTATGCCCTTCCTTTCTTTGCCTTTCTTCTCTAATTACTAAGACACTCTAACATTTCTCCATCTTGGCTTCCGTATAGAAAAATTCTGACAGGTACCTCTGGCATCTTCTCTCACGTCTGAAACCAGTAATGAAATGTCAGCGGAGGAACGGTTAATTAAAATTGTGGAATCCACTTTGCATCCTCTCAGAGTCAATAAAAGTGCAATTAAAGATACCTTTCAACACATGATTTAACCAGTATAAGTCACATTTTTAAATAACATTTGGCTGTTAAAAATAAAAAATCATTAATATGAACTGAATGCTCAGTAAACATCCTGCTTCCTTGGCCATCAAACACCTTTAGCTTAACTAGTGTCTTAGATGTGATATTGAGATCCATTAAGAACGTGTTTTCTAGTAATAAACCAAAGAACATGGCTGAAATCTGCAGGTAATTTGCAGGAATAAAAACCATACCTGAATCTCCCACATAGGCTTATCTAAGCTATTATCTTTAACAAAATTTCCTCACATTCTCAGGTTACTCCAGAAACATTTAAGAAAGCAATGGCACAGAACCGCCGTTTAGAGTTCAGCTCTGGACTCACGTGTCGTGTGTTTCAACCCTGCCTCTGCTACCTACTAAACAAGAGACTGCAAATCAGCTTGGCTTCATTTCTTGGGACCTCACATTTCTTGGAACCTCACTTTGCTTACCTGAAAAATGAAGAAAACGCTATCTACCCATAGGGCTGCTGTGAGGATTAAATGAGATAATATGCATAAAGCAATTTAAATAGTGACTAGGACCTTGTAAAGGTGTAATAAATATACACTGTTCTTCTTTGAGACCTTATTTGTTCTTCTTTGAGACCTTATTCCTTTAAAAATTACATTCCCTAAAAGGGCCTGGAGACTTAAGAAATTCATATACTTGGAGAATATATTCGTTTATTTTGCATGATCTCATTATTCGTTTTTCTATGTAAAAATTAGGGAGATGATATTTCAGGGTCCCTTAGTTCCAAATGCTGCCGCTCATTTTCAGTACAGATCTCAGTTAAGCAAAGGAGAATGAAAGGGTCAAATCGGCTCAGAATCTGCCAGCTTCCACCCTTGCTTGTAAACTTTATTCCATATGAGTCAAATGACACTCCCCAGAGAACACTCGTGAAAGTCCCTGATTTACAGAAGTATTTACTTTGGGGTTTGGGGTTTGTTTTTTCAGGTTTATCTCTGGGAGAGCTTGCTAGAGCTAACAGTCCAGCAATTTTATTAAACTCTGTTCAATTTCAGCATTTTTTAAAGACTATATAGAAACCACACAGGCAGTGGCTATTTAAACTTCCCAGTGGATGCCAAAAATAATAAAAAGACACTTAAATGACCATTTTTGAGCAGAGCCAACAGCATGTGGCCTAATTATCCAACTACATGAAAAATTCTACAGAGTTTTAGCAGAGTGGAAGGGTTTGATATGCACAATTCAGAATGCAAGTGGCCACCTCACTAGGGTGTATAGAACTTTTCAAGTCTAAATAGAAGGTGCAGCTCTAACTGGGTAAGTTTATCCTCTGTTTTTTCCCTCCTGATTAACTTATAAGAAATGACAAATGAAGAGACAGTAAGAAGTTGATATAGCTAAGCCACTGATGAATAGAAATATTGAAAAGATGCTTAAGTGCTCTCCTTAATTTGTTGCCATTACAACCTTCTGAGGTAGGTATTATTATGCACATGTGACAGAGGAGGAAGCCACAGCTCAGAAAAGTAAGTGCCTTAAAGAGTAGGTATCAGAGCTGGTGTCCTGCCTTTTCCCTATTTGCCCCTTTGGATCCTTTGTCTGCTTTGTTGGTGGCCTCTCTCCTGCAGCCCTCTGCAGACTCAGCTCCCGTGCCCCCTGGCTTCTTTTGGGTTAAAACAATGGCAGGCAGCCTTCCCTAATTGCCCCTATCTTAAAATCATCTCCTCTTTATTTTGTTTTCCTTATCATGGGTGTAAACGTGATCATATACTTATTTGTGAATTTATTCAATGATATTTACTGGGAATCTAGCATACAGCGTGCATGCTGTTGTGGTGCTGGGAATATTATAGTAAATGAGACTCACATGGTCCATGCCCTACTTATTTCTTCTTTTCCAACTTAAATATTCAATATAAGGAATTTCTAGAAATCTAATACCGTGTCTTCTACAAATCTTTGGACGGTGTTGGACATATGAGGGATGCTCAGTAGCTGCTGGATAAAAGAAAGTCATCTGAAGTATCTGCAGGACCAGTAGAGAAGCTACCAAGTCTAAGACTCATTAATTTGATGAGCAAACCCATAACAATGCTGCTCATTAAAATAAGAAGTAAGAACATGTGGAATCTAACAAACAAATGAACAAATAAATAAAGGCTAAACAGACTGATAAATACAGAGAACAAATTGTTGGTTGCCAGGGTAGAGGGGTTGGGGGTGGGGAGGGGCAAAATGGGTGAAGGGTGGAAGATATAGGTTTCCAGTTATGGAATGAATAAGTCACTGAGATGAAAGGTACAGCACAGAGAATATAGTCAATGGTAGTGAAATAACATTGAATGGTTAAACCTGGTAGTTATACTTGGAGTGAGCACAGCATAACCTATTGACTCGTCAAATCACCATGCTGTACAGCTAAAACTAATGTGACACTGTATGTCAACTATACTTTAACAAAAAAAAATAATGAAGAATTAAAAAAGAAGAAGAACGATGATAACTGGTGTTGATAAAGGTGAAGTGAAATGAGTACGCTCATAAACCTCCCAAGCAAGTATCAATCAGTGCCATATCTCTATATGGCAATTTGCTTAACCACCACAAACAAGTCTGTGACTGGATTAATTGGCTTCCAGAAGCAAATCCTAGGAGCATGATTAAGGATGAAGCCAAATATATAGTTGGAAGTACATTCATGAATAATTTGAAAAAATTTCAATGGTAATAACCTAAGTGTTCAACAAGAAGGGAATGGATTAATCAACTGAGGCACACAATATAATGAACTATTAAAAATTATTAAAAACAATGCCATATCACATATTTCATGACAGGAACATATTCACAACCTATCATTAACTGAGAAAGGAAGATACAACATGATACATGGAATATCCAGTTTTTCTTTAAAAAAAATGTTATATATGCAAAGAAAAAGCTCTAAAATAGCACTGTCCAACAGAAATATAATACAAGGCACATTTGTAGTTTTAAAGTGTTGGTACTCGCATTTAAAAAAGCAAAAAGAATTAGGTGAAAATTCATTTAATGGTATTTGATTTAACCCAACACACCAAAATAATAATGATTAATTTTTTTCTATACAAAGCCTTCGAAATCTGGTGTGAATAGTTTATACTTGGCACATGTCAATTCAGTCTTGCCACATTTTAAATATTCAGAAGCCACACGTGGCTAGTGGCTATCAAATGGAACAGCTCAAGTAAGCCTTAAAAGCAGGTGTGAAGAGAAAGAATTTGGATAAATTTACTTTCTTCTTTTCTTTTCTTCAATTACCATTTATAATTTTACTATTGGCATATACTATTTCTGTAATATGTACAACAATGTTGGTTTTTAATATTAGGAAGAGAGGGTTTTTTTTCCTTCTCTAGACACTTCTTGGCTCCTCCTTTCTGCAAGTTCACAGACTATGTGCTTCCTAGAACTACAAGACTGCTCCCCTTTATTCCCCTCCCTTTACATACACTTCAAAGCTGCCTAGCTTCAGTCCTTGGGCACCTGAGTAGGGATCAAATAGTGCTGTTCTTCAGAGTGGCTGCTAAGCTGGTCCCTGCTTTCCAGGGGTGCCCCCCGGAATCTATTAGGACTCCAGGCACCGCTTCAATGGCTCTCTCGAGTTTGTGGAAGGGCATGGAATGGGACCAGAAATTGCTTAATTTGAGGTTAATTAAATAGTGATGACAAGCCTTAATCTCCAACTTTTCCTCAGATTGTAAACACTGATTGCAGCTGCAGCAATCTGCAATAAACCTATTGAGAGAAATCTTGACCAGAATGAAATGAGTATGTCAGTTACCCAGATGAAGCTAAGAGAGACAAGAGAGAAGAAATCCAGGCCTTTGTAACACCAGGAGAAATGGAGACCCAAAATAAGAGAAATTAAAGGAAGAATGTGTCAAATCTGATTCCTGTACAGCCCAATCAAAAAAAAAAAAAAAAAAATCACCAGATCCCACAAGCCTGGAGGCTGAAAGAAACAAAGATGGAGACACCAAGCCATGAGCTGTGCACACGAAGAAATTGAAACAGTTGCACCTCTATTGACCACTGATGGAGTTTCCGTGGGGCTTCTGGACAGAGGGCTAGACCACTGGAAGTGAGTTACAGCAGTTCACTAGAAGGGATCAGGGCAAGGAT
The DNA here is from genome assembly GCF_023721935.1 of Panthera uncia. Classification (NCBI taxonomy): domain Eukaryota; kingdom Metazoa; phylum Chordata; class Mammalia; order Carnivora; family Felidae; genus Panthera; species Panthera uncia. Next base: position 27,258,359 of record NC_064816.1, read on the forward strand.
CAGAGTTACAGTGTGTTAGGAACTTACTACATGTCAGGTACTTCACATGTAATTTATTGGTAATTCTCACAATAATTTTATAAGGTGAGCATTATTATTTTTATTTTTTTAATGTTTATTGATTTTCGAGAGAGATAGAGATAGAGTGTGAGCAGGGGAGGGGCAAGGGAGACACAGAATCTGAAGCAGCCTCCAGAATATGAGCTGTCAGCACAGAGCCCAATGCAGGGCTTGAACCCACAAACCTCGAGATCATGACCTGACCCAAAGTCCAACACTTAACCAACTGAACCACCCAAGCACTCCTATTATTTTCATTTTAAAGAAGAGAAAACTAAGTCTCAAAGAGGTCCCCTACCACGCCTCAGGCCATGAAAAACATGGGTGGAACCCAGATTTGAACCCAGACTGACTCCCTAAAGTCACCTCTAAATCTCAGGCTGCTC